>NW_017731567.1:25813-31657 GCF_001890085.2 Hipposideros armiger | reverse complement strand
TATGAAGGCTAAACCTAAAAACAAACAGAGCCAAAGATCATGGAAAATCCATCATTAAGATTATGTCTCGGGGCCAGCCGAGTGGCTCAGTTGGTGAAGAGCTCATTCAAGTGTCCGAGCTCTGAGCAACAGCGCTTCGATGCCCAGCCAGAGCTGAGCTGCCAACAGGTAGCAGGATAGCTCAGCAAAAAAAAAAAAAAAAGATTATGTCTCTGCTACTCTTCAAGATTTAAAAGAAAATCTAATATAGTAGGCAGTTTATTTTAGACTGATATGGCTTTATAAAGGGCTCATTACTATTCTGAGTTTCAATGACTTCTAAAAAGAAATAACTTCTGGTTTTACTCACTGAAACAAAATCCATTCCTGTATTACATATTTATTCACCTCTACTTCTCAAAATTTTCCCCAGCTTTTTAATAAAGTGCATGTTGACTATTAAACATGTTTTACACAATATTATGTGTATCATTTAACACCAAAAAATATCAACTACCACCAGTTATCAAAGCTGATTACAAAGCTAGGAAAAGGGACAAAGAGGAAAACGAATAGTACTCAAAATATACCTAGGCATATATGGGAAAGTGGAATATGACTATCTTTTATGAGTCCAGAGGTAGAGAAGGATTTTTTAAATAAAAGATTAAAAGTGTAAATCATAAAGAGGTTGATAATTCTGACATTAGGAATTCTGCCCAACAAAAGACATCCCAAAGAGAGTTGAAACAATAAACTATCTAAAGTAGGAAGAGCTCACAATTCATGAAACCCAAGGATTTCTTTTCAGTATAAATAACTATGATAAATCATTAAGATAAACCAACAGAAAAATGGACAAACACAATTACGGGCTTATAAAGAAGAAATATAACTGGCTGCTAAATACCCAAAAAGATGCATAACAATGGCATACAACGTACAACCAGATTAACAAAAATTTTTAAATCTGACAATACCAAACACTGGAGACTATATGGATCAATGAAGAGTTTTATGCACATTTATTGGAAATATTAACTGGTAAACTGTTTTGCAGAACACTTGTGTCTTACCAAATAAAGCTGAACGTGCACATTTGCCAACTAGTGCACCCCTAGGTTATACACTCTACAAAAACTCTTCAACCTGTGCACCAGAAACCATGTATGAGTTCATAGAAACAACACTATTTTTTAAGAGCAAACGACTGCAAACAACTAGAAGGTCCATTAATACTAGAAATAATAAACTGTGCTACATTCATACTATAGAATGCTATAAAACAGTAAATAAATAGAACATGGATGAATGTTACAATTAGAAATAATGCTGAAAGCACAGAAAAATGTAGTATGACACATATAGCATACAAAATGATAGGCAAAACTCAACATTATTTAGAGATACACACATGTAGTTAATTGTTTAAACAAAAAGGCAAAAGAGGGCCGGCTGAGGGGCTCAGTTGGTTAAGAGCTCGCTCAAGAGTTTGAGCTCTGAGCAACAGCAGTTCCAATGCAGCCTGAGCTGAGCTGCCGCTGAGCTGCCAACAGGTGGCAGGATGGCTCAGCTTGGAAAAAAAAAAAAAGGCAAAAGAATAACTCAAATTCAGGACTTTTATCTCTGAGCAAAAGTGATATAATTGGGGTGGGACATAAGATAGGCTCCAAAAGTACTGAAGATACTCTATTTTTTTAAGTTGGGTCATGGCTCCTTGTTTTTTTTTAATCATATATATATATATATATATATATATATATANTCTTATACGCCGGCAAATACGGTACCTTTATCATCAGAGAAAACTGGAAATAACCTAAATGTCCATCAATAGAGGAGTAAATTAACTGATACCACCACACTCTTGTATGATATGCTGTTAAGATTGTGATAGATTTATACGCACTAATATATAATAACTCAGACATAAGTAGTTAAAAAAATATTATGCATAGTGTGCTATATTTTTAAAAAGCATTCCTGCATTTAATACACACATATGTAAATGCAGAGAAAGAGGTTTGAAAGTGTATATCCCAAACTGTTTTATTTGTTAACTCTAAGAAAATCAATGAGATTGGGTAATTAGGAGATATAACAGGAAATTCCATGTTTTTATTCTATATACATCTGTATTAAAATTTTGAGAAGAATGCGTTTGGTTTATTTGTAATTTTAAAGTGAAATAAGTAGGAATTAGAATTCAAATTTAAGAAAAAAGTACACTTTGAAAACAAAATTTTAAAAACAAAAGGCCAAATAAGTTTTAATACTAAAACTGGCCACAAAGGGCCACCCAGTCAGATAGAGCACTATGGCCCATGCACCAGATCCAGCCTACTGCTTATTTCCGAATAGCTTGCAAGCTAGGATTTTTACATTTTTAAATAGTTTAAAATATTCTATGTGAAAATATATACATGTCTGAATATATACACGTGACAAGTACATGAAATTCAAATTTTAGCATCCATAAAAATTGATAAAAGTTTTATGGAAAAACAGTCACCCTCATTCATTACAGTATCTTGAGCTGCTTTTGCATGACCACAGCGAAGTTGAGTCACTGTGACAGGGACAGTATAGCCCATGAACTCTAAAATATTTACTATGTGGCACTTAGAAAAAGTTTGCCAAACCAATTCCAGAGTAACACCAACTTTACGGGGAAATGTGCATAATCACATCTTATGTTTTCAAGAAATGTCCCTAAACGTACTTACTGACTGCTCTCTCAGTGTACTGACCAGCACAGGGCATTCTTCAGAAAGACTCCATGTGCATACCTATTTATCCCTGCCTGCCCAATAAAAAATGATTTTTAACTTATTCCCAATCAAGCATGTCTCTGAGGGAGGGGCTGAGATTGACACAGACAGCAATACAAGTACATTCCAAACAAACCCAAAGGAAAAAATTTTACCTCAGTAAATACTCTGCATATACTACAGGTTCTGGCAAAATCTGCTCTAAAAATTCTTCTCCTTCATCTCCTTTTGACTTCAAATATTCACAAAGGACACGCCAATACAAAGCAATTTCAGGAGTTAATGTTTCCACCGGACTCAATTTCCTTCATTAAAAAGGGAGAGAATAAGAGAAAGCATGATCTTCCTATCCATTTAACAATTTGAACTGAATAGAAAAATGGGAATAAAAAGCTAACTGGGTTTGTAACCACCATCCTTTTAATAGCAAAGTCATTAAGTTATCCACACAAAAAAGAATGAAAATATTTAGACCAAAAGGAAAAAAAAAAAAAATCAAATGAGCAAACATACTATCGGGTCACATGTTGGACTTTCCATGGTAGGCTAATGCAAAAATCAAAGCAACGAAATAAAGGGGGGGGGGGGGGGAAGGCAGCTAATGCAGTCTATGATAAAGTAGTGAGTTTTTGCACAAGGGGGGAGAAGAAAGACGTCCACCAGAGTAAAGAAAACCAAAACAAAAGAGGGGTAGATAAAAGGCATGGCTACAATCTGAAGTGATGGAGAGAGGGAATGGATTTTAGTTACAGAAGTTCATCAGTATCACATTTCAAACAACGAATACTTTATATACCTGCCATCACTATTTTTACAGACTTCTGCCAGTTCATTAAGAGGTGTCACTGAAAATAAGGCATTGAGAACAGAGACTGCCACTTCAGAAGAATTTTCCACATCCAACCGATGAAGCAACTCTAATATATTTCCTTCGGTGAACTGTAACCAGCCTTGGAGAAGATGCTTCTTCACAGCTTGTTTCACAGCATCTGTTAAGTCATTGGAAACATAAGTGAACAGAGGCTCCCTCTAGCTTCCATTTCCTGCATTTTGTCTGTTTTAATTAACTTATCAGATCAGCGTTAACATCAAGTCAATACAATAAAAATGGAAAGACACTAAGAGGCAGAACAAAGCACACCAACAAAAAAAAGTACGATATTGCAAAAATCTCTATGATGCTCATTTCCAAATAAAAAAGGAAAAGGTCAGAACCAAATATACAACCACTACCACAACCTAAAAAAATATCTTTGCATTTCTTCTCCCCTGGGTTCACTGGGCTGCAGGTCTTAGTCTAGACTATACAATACGTATTATTTCACTTGTTGACTGATTTCATCTATTACACATGACTGCTATATGCAATAGTGAATCATACAAGCATGTATCACTAAACAAACCTTATTCTTAGTTTTTAAACTCATCCTAGTCATTTGTCCTCTGACAATTGTTTTCAAACTCAGGTTTTTCTTGCTACAGCAAAATTAAACCATCCTAGCCTTCCTTCTCACAGGGATTGGAAATTTACAAGATATCATTCCTCATCATTCCTGTAAGCAGATTCCCTAGTTTAACAGGGAGGAAAAAAACAACTAAAAAATTACACTAGTATGACCATTCCTAATTACTGTGTAATCAGGACATACACAAAAGGGATAGACAGCATTTTAATAAAGAAGAGAGCTGAAAAAGAGATCCTGCTCTACTTCTGATATAAATTAGCACTGTCGCCTTAAACTAGTTTTTCCATCTGTAAAACACAGGAAAACTGAAACAAACTCTGCTCTTTCTAAGGACCAAGATCTTTAACCCTAGGAAATGTTTTCTAATCAATACACCAAGATAAATTTCCAACAGGCTGTGGAAATAATAGCTTTACTTGACTTAATTTAAGACTCTTGTTTCATAAATCTTCTAAATATGAACTCAAAATCTACTAAAGTTTTATATATAAAGGTGTCTATCTTACCTGATCTGTCATTAAGACCTTGTTGAAGGAGCATTACTCTCTGAGCAATGGACATAGCTCTCATATGAACTTTTTCAGCTAAAACCTTAAAGTGAAAATAATAATAAAAAGATGGTCATTAAACTCAACATAGTTTACATATTTCAAAACTAGTAATATCTCCTTCATCAAAGAAAATTACCCAGACTCTCCAAAAAGAAATTAATACCTGGTAACACATTTAATGCAATAAGATTCCACCTAAATTACCTATGCTCGCCATAGGTAAAAATCTCAATTGAATAAATCATTATTTACCAAATATTTTTCAAAAGTATTTTAAGAATTTCTATCTTTTAAAAATACGCCTACACAAGCTATTATTTACCTGATAAGCCAGCTTTCTGACAGCCTCTTTCACATCCTTGGTGCGCCCAACAATTTTTGGCAAAGTCTTCGCTGATGGTGCAATACATGATAACACTGCCCGTCTAACTTCTGGATTTGAATCATTTTCAATCAAAGTAGCATATGCTATAAATAAAGCAATATATTTTAGTACCCTAAAGAAATATTATTTCTTTAACCATAGTCATAAGATAGCCCACAGTTTTACATTTAAAATGATAAAGATATAGTTTTTTAGTCTTACACATTTAATTTTAGCTGAACATTTTTTTTTCTGCCAACTTCCCTTAAAAAAGACAGAATAAGGGGCCGGCTGTGTGGCTCAGTTCGTTAAGAACTCGCTCAAGAGTGTGAGCTCTGAGCAACAGCGGTTCGAGTCCTGGCCTGAGCTGAGCTGCTGCTGAGCTGCCAACAGATGGCAGAATGGCTCAGCTAAAGAAAAAAAAAAAGAAAGGCAAATAAGTCAATGGTCTACTGGGTATGAAGGCTAAACCTAAAAACAAACAGAGCCAAAGATCATGGAAAATCCATCATTAAGATTATGTCTCGGGGCCAGCCGAGTGGCTCAGTTGGTTAAGAGCTCGCTCAAGAGTTTGAGCTCTGAGCAACAGCGGTTTGAGTCCAGCCCGAGCTGAGCAGCCCAACAGGTAGCAGGATAGCTCAGCAAAAAAAAAAAAAAAAGATTATGTCTCTGCTACTCTTCAAGATTTAAAAGAAAATCTAATATAGTAGGCA
>NW_017731567.1:2869-24328 GCF_001890085.2 Hipposideros armiger | reverse complement strand
ATATATATATATATATATATATATATATATACACACACACACACACATATACTGTTTCATATATATAGTTCATAATAAAAAAATTCATCTGCTGAGAATTTAACAAGATCAACATAATTGAAAAAGGATTTAGGGAGCTACACATACCATTAGCCACTGGGCATTCATCATCTTTGGGATCCTGAAGTCGTGAAAGAGCCAGAACTGCCTGTATCCTCACATTTGGAATTTTATCTTTCAATCTAATAAGCATTGCTTCATTAATTTTATCAAACAAATCATCATCAATCTGGGCATTTTCTGGCATACTTCCCAAGAGCTTGTTTACGAGCTGGCACACTCTAAATCTAACTGCATTGCTGTTTGCTTCATGAGACTGAAACGGAAACAAATCAAAATTTAGTCACATACCATCACTAAATAAATAATCACATTCCATTTGAAATCTGTTTAAAATCCAAGAAATTACAACAGTAATTCATCACTCCCAGAGAAACTATAATGCTACCTCAATCTACATACATATCAAATATAAAGTCTCAAAATATGTAGTCTGAAGTATTCGCAAAATTATAACAGTATATTCCTCTCTGCAGGAACTCTTCTAATAGACAACTCATTTAAAACAAATGTATGGGAGAACTGGTTAAGAGAGGTCATTAAAAATTTAATGCTAGAGTTATTTTAAAAGTCCACGTTTTAATCTTAATGACTGTTCTAATATTTCCTATAAAAAGCAGACCCATTCACTGACATTTTCTCAATTACCAGATATTTCATTCTGTAAAATACACAAACTCCCATGGCCCTTTTAATACAGTAAAATTTTCTACAATACTTCCCCAAATTTCTAGTTTTCATACCTTTAATAGAAAAGTAAACAAATAATTTAAAATGCCACCATCTTCCTCTTCCTCATCCTCTTCCATATCTGATTGGTGAAATGAAGTAACAAACTTCGCTGCAAATTCTATTACCCTCTCCACAACTTGTTCACGTTTATAGACCACCATAGCATATTTAAGGTAATGAACGAACTCCTCATGAAAAACTGTTTTATCATCCACCTGAAAAACAAAAGAAACCCTTCACAAACTGCACTGATAAAATCAATTTTCCCCAGCATTACCCAAAGACTGCTAGAAGCATTAGCCATAAATCAAACTAGAACCATTATTTGGCAAACTCTCAATTATCCAAACCATCAAATGGGAAATAAATTTGCACGGATTTCTTTCCAGAGAAATTTATTTCTCCCAGGGAGAAAACAATCATGAATTTTGACAGTGAATGGATTCCGGGTTTGTTTATTTTCTTTTCCCCCCCAATATTCTTGAAGTCTCAATATGCCTTGATACCAGTTTAGTAAAAGTATGTTTCTTCATGAACAACCCCAAATCAACAGAGGCTTTAATATTTTACCATATTTAACCTTACTATTACACAACTTCCTTTTGATATAACTTTCACATCCTATCTAATATCCCCAAGTCTTATTATATTGACTTACAATTTTCCTTGGGCCTGAAAATATTTTATTTTCACGAAATTCATTGTCCTATTCTGCTCACGGCTCCACTCAAAACAAACAAAACAGACAGTATTTACGTGAATAGGAAGAACCAGATTGTAAACGTTTGTTTCCAAGTTCACCGCGGACAAAGAATGAACGGTCCGCGCCCGAGGCCGCTGGGGAGAGGGGGGGTGCCCGCGGGACCTAGGGCGAGTGGCCAGACTTCTCCGAACCAAGTCGGGAAGTTTAAGAGGTTGGAATCGCGGTGTGGCCGAGTTCAGAGTGTCAAGGGAGGCCCCTGGGAGAGGGCGAGGGGTAGCGGCGGCCCGGGGCCAGGATCGGGCGTGCTTACGGTGAGGTAGGTGCGGCTCAGCGCCACCACTAGCTTCGCCTGGTTCTGGTGTGGCTGCTGGGCCAGCTGAAAGGCCTCCTTAATCGGCAGCAGCCTCTTCTCCGCCCCCATGGTGCCGCGACTCCGCGGAGACGAGCTCTGTTTGCGATCGGCTGCAGCTGACCGGACAGATCACAGACCGAAACTCCACTCTCCTGGGCGCCGAGTCTGCGGGACACCAAGCGTCCAGGGCGTGGTTACCGCCAGAGCGTTTAAACAACTCCCGCGGGAGAAGGCAATATCGCGAGACTGCCGCGAGAGCATTTGGAGGCGAGGGCGGGAAGAGATGGATCCACCCACCTCGAACACTGCGGCTTGGGCGCATGCGCTTAGGCTCTAGCCAGCCGTTTTCCGGGTGGGAAGTAGCATTTCTAAGGAAGGGGGCGTTGGGTCGCCCGGAAGTGGTATTCGCTGAGAGGGCGAGCGGAGTGGCGGTGAGACTGTCGGGACAGAGTTGGTGGCGCTAGGCCTAGCCTGGTCGTGCAGCCGGGCTTGAGGCGAGAAAGAAAAAAGAGCCTACATGGGTGAGAACAGGGAATCGGCTGAGGGGAACAATTCCTGTTCCGACTGAAGGGGAGCAAGGGATCCCGGGAGGAGGGGTTCATTTGGAGATCCATCGGGAAGGGATAGATATGGCGTGCTGGAGGGCTGGGCAGCGGCCTGGCTTCTGCTGGTAAGGGACACGTTCCCGGGTCGGCCGAGGGGGCCATTCGGAGGTCTCCTCATAGAGGCGGGCCGCCTTTTTAAGCCTTGGGGTCTCGGCTGGTGGAAGGTCTGCGAAGGAGGGAGGCAGTCCGGGAGCCGCTGCGAAGAGGCACGATTTAATTTAGATGCAGCTTATTCTAGATTTACCAGCTTTGTACAAAGGTGTATAACGGCAATGCACTCAACAAAGAAGAACACAGAATGGGGGGGGGGAGTGTTTGAGATACTGGTTTAGATAAAGAAATTTGGAGTGCCCTCGAGCAGGAACTAAGCCTCTAAACTTTTTTTTTTTAATGGAATTATGTCAGACCAAAAAGATCATCTGAGTGCCCACAGCCCGCTAAAGAAAGAGATTACACAGCCACTCCTTGCAGCTTTTTCCTATTGAATCACCTTCCCTCCCCAGTCGTAACGGATTTTCTGAATTTACTGTTAATATTTATGTATTCACGATATATGAATACATCTCTGAATAAGTATACTGTATTTTTTTCATGTTCTAATATATGACTAACCATATATGCAACGTGCTTTTTCAGTCTATTGTTTTTGAGGTTTATTCATATTGATACTTTAATAATAATATTACACTTATCTGCCACTGTTCTAAGCACTTTACTTCATTTAAGCCTTGCAAACAACCCCAGTGAGGTAACTTCTATCTCCTTTTAAGATGATAAAACTGAGGCACAGACAGGTTGCTATAGTATTTAATGTGTGAATATGCCATAATTTATTCATTCATTCTCTTGCTTTGTATTCCTAATTCCTGAAACATTGTGGGTATTCAAATGTTAAAGTAATAAATATGGTAGTATTTGGATTACCCATATTCAAACTTAAGCTAGATGTCTGATTTCTGAAAAGACATTTTAGGTTAATCAGCTAGAGCAAAAGCGTAGAAGCCTAAGAATGCATGGAATATACTGAAAACATTTATGATTTCACAATAGCTACAATGTAGAATGCCTGGAAAGCTGCAGTGAAAGAAACCTAGAAAGAGCATTAATTTTTTTTCCAAGTAAACCCAAAATATTATCATTTCAACGTGTTATCAAGATAAATAATGAGATAATTTAAAATTTTTTCCCTACTTAGCCTTTGAATGTGGGTATTATTGGGTTGTCAGAAGAGTCATGACGCATTTTTGCAACGAAAAACTAGAAAAAATACGTCAATGACATTTCCGACAACCTAATATTTTACGCTAACCACATTTCAGGTGCTCAATAGACACATAGGGCTGGTGGCTACAGTACTGGATTGTGTGCAACTATTTTTACTTTGAGAACCACTGTGTATATCATTTGTTTTTCATGTAAACTCAACTGGTAAACTAAATATTAGAACAAAGATTTGAAGGCATTTTTCTTATTTTGTGGCCTTTATTATTGTATTGTATTTGGCTCTTTTGCCACAAATAAAAGATGACTTCACACCGTTTTGTCAGTTACTGAAGGATGAGGCATCTGGCCACCAGAGGTCAGCCTAACTATATTTTGATTAGGTTTTTGTATTTTAGGATTAATAATGTTTTTGTTCAGTATTTTTTGAACATTATAATCTGAAAAGTTTTTTAAAGATACTAGATTGCAAAATGAAAAGGCAGCTTTGGGGATGGGAGAAAATATTTGCAAACTATATATCTCAAAGGCGGTTAATATCCAAAATATTTAAGGAACTCATACAACTCAGCAAAAAGAAACCCAATTAAAAAAATAAGCAAAGGACCTAAATAGACATTTTTCCAAAGAAGACAAACAAATAGTCACAGGGCATATGAAATGGTCCTCAACATCACTAGCCATCAGGGAAATACAAGTCAAAACCACAGTAAGATAACACCTTCCACTTGTTAGGATGACTGTTCTCAAAAAGCCAAAAGTGTTAGCAAGGGTGTGGAGAAAAGGGAACCCTTATACATGTTAGTGGGAATGTAAATTAGCCATAATAGAAAGCAGTATGGTGGTTTCTCAAAAAATTAAAAATAGAACTACCATATGATCCAGCAATCTCACTTCTGGCTATATGTTCAAAGGAAATAAAGTCGCTATCTCAAAGATCTATCTGCACGCCAGTGTTTATTGCAGCATTACAGTAGCCAAGATAGGAAACAACCTAAATGTCCATCAGTGGATGAATAGACAAAGGAGATGGGAGATACACAAAGAAGATATGAGATACACACATACCAGAGATATGAGATACAAATAACAGTGATATGAGATACACACACACACAAAGGAGATATGAGATACACACACGAAATGGAATACTGTTCAGCCTTTTAAAAAGAAGGAAATCATGCAATTTGCACCAACATGGGTCAATCTGGAGGACATTCTAAGTGAAATAAGCCTGATGCAGAAAGACAATTATTGCACAATCCCACTTATATGTAGAATGTAAAAAAGTCAAACTCTGTAGCAATGGGAGTTACCAATAGCCTCGAGGTAGAGGAAATGTGGAGATGTTGACCTAAGGGTACAAACTTGCAGTTATAAAGTGAACAAGTTCTGGAGTCCTAATGTTAACTAGTTAATATTGTACGTCTACTTGAGATTTGCTAAGAGATTAGATCTCAAGTGTCCTCACCACACCAAAAAAATGGTAACTGTGAGATTATATGTTAATGAGTGTGTGTAATCATTTCACAGTTTGATTGTGGTAATTATTTCACATCAAAACATACTGTATGTGTTAATATATACAATTTTCAGTCTACTTCAAGCTGGTAAAAAGAAAAAAAAAGATGCTACATTAAATTTAAACTTTATAGTCCCAGTGTCTTAAAGCTTACCTGCTTCTTGACTTTTTACTTTTAGTGCTATGGGAAAAAAGAACAAATAATAGCAACTTTGGGAACAAATCTTTCCCTGTCCTTGGTAAACTTAGTTAGTTGAAGAAATAACAAAACTAAAGAATTTGTATGATAAGACTATTTAGTTCCAAAATTACAGAAAAAGTATTCTTTAAAGGTAAATTATACATAGCGTATATAGAGTAGGTGTGGTTAATTCAGTTTTGACATGGGAAAATTATGTACATGGAATGTAAAAGAATAATAGCTATGGGTTCACTGGAATTTACTTATGCCTTCATGGAGACTTTTGTCTTATTTCTGCTAAAAAAAGTAGAGTGAACCTTTTAAAGCATACTTTGAGTAACACAATGACTGAAATATACTCAATCTTGCAGATGGAATCTGGTTGAAATGAAAATATTAATAATATTAAGAGGACAGAAAATTGAAAGCCAACAGCTTCTCTCAATAAAATAAAGACTTATGGTATGTTTTGAATTTTCTTTTTGTTTCCAGATTGAACTGGGTAATAATATTATAAACATGAAAGTATTTGCATTCAATATTTCTTCTTAAAGATGAAGTTATAGGCAGTTCCCTTTACATTGTTTTAGTAACATCATCTTTGTTGATCCTGCTTTCAAAAATGTTTAATTTGTCTTTGTCCAACATATTACCAGGTCACTTAAATATAATGTGGGATTTTTGTCTCCCTGGAGTAAAAATGGAGCATGCTTGTATAGTTACTTCAGCAGTCCTTCATCATTTCCCTCATTAATTTTTCCAAAAAGCTGACTAAGCCCCTAATATGTGCCGGACACTGTGGGAACTGAATTAGAGAAAAAGAATGTATAGAAGCCACAGAAATGTTTTTTAAAGGAATGTTACTGACATTAAGCCATACCATTATTGCAAATCAGTGTGTACTTAAAACTAGACATGTTTATTGACTTTCATTTTGGAAATCACTCCTACAGAATGACTTAAATGGGATGTTGATATTTTGGGTTTCACTGTTTTCCTTTAGTGCTATGCCTTTAGTCCAGCCATGTTGCAATGTATACTTCTAATGTGCTTTCACCACATTTTACCTATCTACTTCTCCAGTGATGGAAACCTAAAATGCTTCTAATTCCTTACCATCAAAGATGAAGCACCAGAGTACATGTTGGTCTTATGAGAATTTCTTTGCTATCTATACCAAGAGTACAGTTGCTAAATCATGAGATGTGCAAATTGTTTGACTATGTAGAGCTGCCACAATGCTCTTCAGAAAGGATATCCCAGTCTATAATCCCACCAGCAGTGCTGGTTCCTAAAGGGGTTCCTTTAGTCTCCTCGCTAACACTTGACGTTGTCCAGCTTTCTGACTTTTACAAAATTAATAGAATAATGTAATGTCTCTTTACTCATCATGGTGAATGGCATGTGGATTTTCTCTTCTGTAAATTCGGTATTTTTGTCCTTTGCCCTTTTCTTTATTGAGGTTGCTACTTTTTGTTCTTGATTTGTAGTTAACTTTGTTCTTGATGTCTTTAGTCCAAAAATGATTAATTTTGATGTGATTGAATTCATCATTTTTTGGTCTTGTGATTCATTTTATGAAAGGTATTTATGTAATACATTTCTAGTTAGTATTACTGATGTAGAAGTTAAGAGTGCCTGGGTTCAAATCCTGACTCCATCAGTAGATGCATGTCCTTGGGCAGGTAGCCCATGTGTAAATGGGAACAATAAAAGTACTTACAGGGTAGTTAGGAGAATTTAAAATTAATTCACATTTGTGCACTTGCTAGAATAGTACCTGGCAAATAGTAAGTGCTATGTAAATAAATTAATAAATATTCACAGATTAATCTCAGATCCAGGAACTTTGTTGATCTCTTGTATTAGCTCTAATAGTTTATATGTTAGTCTTTTTTTAATTAGATGACCATATCATCTGTAAATTAATAGCTTTTCTCTTCTGTTTCAGTTCTTATACCTGTCACTTATTCTTTTATTATAACATTGATTAGAACTTTTGGTTCTTTGTTACATAATTTAATTTTTTAAGGGAATATGAAGTTTCTCATTTAGGATAATATCTGCTGAAAGTTCTTGGTTGATAATTTTACCAAGTTGAGAAGTAACTTTCTCTTGCTAGTTTGGTAAGAGTGTTTTGCTTTGTTTTTTAAAGCATAAGTAGGTGTTGATTGGGAACTAAGAAACATTAAATATCCACAGTTGATAATTTTTTTTTTGCTTTATTTTATTACTGTGGTGACTTATATTTATAAATTTTCTGAAGCTGAGGTATTCTTGCTTTCCTGGGATAAGCTCTACATAATTATGACATTCTTCTTTTCTTTAATACACTATTGGTTTTGTTGGATAATATTTGGAATTTTTGCAAGTGAAATGAGCCTTTACTTTTCTTATTTGGTTCATATCTAGATTTGAAATTAGTATTTTATTATTCTCATAAAAGGAGCTAGTCAGTTTATTTTTTTTTCTTTTTTATGAAACAGCTTATATAAAATAGATATTAATTAATTTTCTAGAAAATTTAATGGAACTCGCTTATAAAACCATACGGGCCTGGTGTAGTTAATAAATAGGAGGTTGTTACCTTTTCATTTTCTTTAATACTTGCTAGTGTATTCTATTTGAAGTTACTTATTCCTGTACAAATTTTAGTATTTTATATTCTTCTAGAAGTTAGCCGTTTCATGTAGATTTTCATATTTTAGCATATTTGTCATGTTTTCTATTTTCTGTCATTTTTTAATCACATTCTTGATAAGTCTCACCACTTTTGATTTTTTTTAACTCTTGTTTTCAGAAAATATGTTAGTTTAATCAATCTTCTCTGGTATCATTTTATATACCACTTCATTTCTGCCTTCATTGAATCCTTCCTGCTTATTTTGCTGTTGCTCTTTTCCATTATCTTGAATTGAATGCTTAACTTGTGGATATTTAAACTTCCTTGTTTCCTCATCAGTGTATTCAAAGCTATAAATTTCTTTTAGGTACTGGTTTGGCCACGTCCCACAAATTTTCCTTGGGAGTTTATATTATTCAGTTTTAGTATTTCTTAATATCCTTTATAATTTTAATTTTAACCCATGGGTTACTTAATTTCCCAACATAGGATTGCTTTTAACTAACCTTTAATATTTTAGTCAGAGAATTTAATCTGAATGAAATTGACCTTTTAGAATCTAGTTATACTTTATAACCTAATGGGGGGGGGGTGTCTATACACGCTCTCAAATATGTGTTTGGTATAGAGTTCTGTATCCAAAGCATATTGATATTTTAACTGTTTTTCATGCTTTTTATATCCCTGCTTATATTTCTTCCTCGGTTCTAGCAGTTGTTACTTAAGAAATTATGAGGCTGTGTTTCCAGGTTCATATATTTATACGATGAGTACAGCAGGTCCTCGAATAACATTGTTTCGTTCAATGTCATCTCATTATAACATTGATGAGATGCCATAGGAACCTAATTCTTGTTCATATCAATTAGCCTATGATAAAATTGACTTTACCAATTTTAACATTTGGCTTAAAGTTGCAGAACTTATCAAAAAATTTTAAGAGAGGATTTAACTGTATATTACTTTATTTGGTTTATTTTACTAGTAGTATTGTCCATCTTTGTCCCTTATATTGTTTGGCTTAAAATATTTTTTTGTTGGATATTAAATTTATTATCTCAGTTTTGATTTGGTCCACAGTTGCCTGATATATCTTTTTTCATCCTTTTATTTTTTACCTTTCTGTGTCTTCTTGCTTTAAAGTATCTTTCTTTATCATATTACTGAACCTTGTTTTGTCTTTTAATCCAGTCTGTCTGCCTGTTAATTGTGAATTTAACCTATTTACATTCAGTGTAATTCCTAATGTTATAAGATTTCTACCTGCCATCTTATCAAACCTATAGAGTATGGTCATATGACCACAACCATTGGGATCCCAGCAAGAGTCCTAACATCTAGCCGCTCCACAACCAGGACAGGTCCCCTAAAACTAATCCCAACAAGCACATCTAAAAGTAAAAAGATACCTTTAATAACTCTCTATTTGGAGTTTGGGGCATAAGGGATCTGCTTTTGCAGAAATAATTTTCTGGGCATATTAAAAAACAAATGAGCCCAGATATGTACCAACAAAGGATTAAAATGGCCCCAGGCTTCCCCTTCCCAATTTTGTGATTTTAGGAGCCATTCCCAATAGGAAAATCTGCCTAAGCCCATGAAATAGAGATGGGAAAGCCAATAAGGTTTTTTGTTCAGCATTCATGTTCTTGGATACTGGTGGACAGTTAGATGGATAGTAATGTTACCCAGTGTTTTCAGGCTTTAATATCATGTGTCTAGTCTTCTCATTCACAGGTTAAGGCTACCTTTCCAGATAGTCCAACAGCTAAGTCACCAGGTTCCAAGGGCATTTGTACCACCTGTGGAGAGCATCGGACCTATGCACACCATATGTCCTTGACAACTCATCCCACCAGCCCCTGCACAAAATTTGCTATGCCAGCAGACAACGAAGGCAACCACTGAGTTTCTTTTCATTACCAAGTAGATATAACATCCCTGCCAGCAAAACAGAGAACACAAGCATCTCTTCACAATATCACGACCAGTTGAGACCGTACTAAGAAAATCAGCTTTCCTAGAAGAGGACCTCGTCTCTTCTTGGGTAGCCAGGATTTAAAGGAGAGACTCTGACCTGTGCCGCTGGTAAGTGACTAACACTTTTACACACTGAACTGGTCCTGAGAACTGAGATGTCTTCTTTGTAAGTGAAGAATACACAGCATAATCTCGAAGAACTGCACAGTAGTGCGAGCCAGAGGCGTACTGTGTGTGTGACGGACGGAGAAACACAAATTAATCTTGTTGAAAGGATTTTTCATCTTTTGTTTCTAGTTGCCAGTGTTAGCATTTTGCTGGCTTAAATTGTTGCCTTTCTCTGGTCCCTTCTTCTGTTCTATTCTAATGGGTCCCAGAAATCCCTCTCCTGACCCCTTATCAGAATCAGAAAGTGAGGAAGAAGAAAATGCTAACTACCTAAATGAGAGTTCTGAGGAAGAGTGGG
This sequence comes from Hipposideros armiger, assembly GCF_001890085.2. NCBI lineage: Eukaryota > Metazoa > Chordata > Mammalia > Chiroptera > Hipposideridae > Hipposideros > Hipposideros armiger. The sequence continues at coordinate 13,823 of NW_017731567.1, read as the reverse complement.
ACTCCTCTGAAGAAGAGGACCCCGTGGTGCCCAACCTAACCCCTCTGGAGAGTCTTGCTTGGCAGGTTAAGTGCCTTTTAAAATATTCAACAACTTGGAAACCTTTAAATCCTAATTCCTGGTTATATCATGCTAAGCTCTTGGATCCAAGCACACCGGTCCATATACTTCGAGAGATTGGCCTGAGACTCTCTCATTGCTCCCATTGTGTCCCCAGACTGGAACCAATCCCTGAATGGCCTCCTCTGGCTTCTTGTGGTGTCCCACCTTTTCAGAAGCCCCTTACAAGTCCCAGCCGGCTTTCTAGAGATCATGCCACTCTGAATGGAGCCCTGCAATTTGCCACCAAGCAGTTAAGCCGAACCTTGAGCAGAGCCACTCCCATACCTGAATACCTAAAACAGGTCCCTAATTCCTGTGTTTCTGGTTGTTGCTGTGGCTGGTTAACTAAAACAGTTAAGGAAACGACCCGCACTGAACCCATCAACACTACTTACTCCTACACCGACTTCCAAAAGGCAGTTAACAAGCTCCTAACTACATCACTATGAAAATTTTACCATTTCTCCTGAGATCTCCCATGTTGCTAATTGAGAAGGCAGTACAAAGTTTCACAGCCCATAGCTGAGAAAAAATGCCTTCTCAACCAAACTGTACCCTGTCCTGACAAGCCGAAGGTCTACCGGGTACTGAATATGTACCCAAGAGTCCCATTACTCACCTACAGAAAATGTGCACTATGAGTATTTCCTTTGACAGACCCTGTGGATAAAATCAGAACTTTAATGGAGAATTAGTCAAAAGGAACCATATTGCAAAAGATAAGTTGACTATTCTCCACACTCAGTTCTCCCCCCAGTGTAGCCTGTCTGAATGGACTCTAACTGGATATCTAATTATTAACGGGAAGGGAAAGATTGGCTCCCACCCCTTTGGTTATCCAAACTTCAGAACGGCTTGTGGAAAGTGGGGAGTTAGCTACTCCCAATTACACCTTCCTGAGCATACTGTTCTCTAACATTCATTTCTAGGAGGTAGTGGAATTAAATTGAATAACTAGACAGAGAAAATGGTGGGAATATGACTTACCTTGGCCTTTATATAATAAGCCTACATATGGCACCCATTAGGGGTTCCTGTTAGGGGGAGGAGGTGCTGTTTCAAACCTAGCCAATACTACTCCAGACCTAGTTCAGTACCCGCAGTTACAGCGTCAACATTTATATCATAGGCTCCCACCAAGCTGCCTCTAGCTAAATTGACCTATGAGGTCTTACCTGGGGATCAACAGACACCTGTTCTATGGGAAATATGTTTTCTGCCTCTTGGCACCCAGACTTTAGTCAAGAGGAAATAAAACATTCTAAAAAACCAAAGGGAAAGGATTTAGAGCGTATGTTTTCAGTACTAACTGATAGTGGATTAAATATTTCATCTGTATGTTTCTAGACCAGTACTTGATGCACTTTCCACATCCATTGCAAATTTTCCAAGAACACTTCTAACTTGAACAACCTTACTACCAAAAAGTCTCAGCCTAATACAATCTGAAGTTAAGGGTTTTTTAGCATCGTTGTTTTTCTGCATAGATTGTCTTTAGATCTAGCTGAACAAGGAAGAGTATGTACCCTTGTAAATGAGTCTTGCTTGCTGTGTTTATTAAGATGAGTCAGAACGTAGAAATCAACATACATAACATGCATGAGACCGTTAAATCTTTTCACCCACCTACATTAAAGAGTGAACCCTGTGAACGATCCTGGCTGACTGGGCATCTAACGGATTCAGGAAATAGATTGTTAAAGATATACTCCTTCCTTGTCTCAGTTTTGCTGTTTCCTATTCTCCATGATTAAGTGCTGTATACAATGTGGCATCAAAAATTGAAACTTTAATGGACTCACAAATCCTATAATTGTATAACGACTTTAAGGAGAGAGAAGAATGTTTATAACCTAATGAGTATTTCTGTTGACACTTAGTTGTCTTAAGGAAAAAGGAGGGAATTGTAGTAGGTAGAAAAAATATTTGTTAGTGGCCAATTACTGAACTGAAACCATATCATACTGTTAGTGTAACTGAATATATCAGAAGCTTTTCCTATGTAGTAGATATTCTGTGAAACTGGTTTTTAAAATGTTACAACAACCTGTTTGTTTGGTTTTTTTTTTTTAAGGGGGCGGTGGGAAGAGATAGGGAGGTCTGAAAATTAAAATATATTCATGTTTATGTAACCATATGATCCTTTTTCTCTCTCCGCGCGCGCGCGCGTGTGTGTGTGTGTGTGTGTGTGTGTGTGTGTGTAAGTGCCTTGCTCATAAACGCATTTCTGCTATTTACTCCTAAAGGAAGCTTTTCCCCAGCTTTGCAGCTGAATAAACCAACAGCTTTGTACATGCTCATCAGAGTACGGTCATTTATTCTCAAATGAACTAGATCCTGCTTTGCTGAAGGCATATTCAACATTCAATAGATACAGTATCTGTACCTATACAGTGTCTCTGATAGGAGGTGACTTGACAGCTGTAGAAAAGAAACAAACACATAAAGAAGATACTGTGAGGTATTCAGTCAAGACCCAGATTTGATCCCATTTGTGAAGTAATTAGAACCCATTTGTTAAGGTTGCACAAAAGGATAGGCACCTATAAGCCTTAAGTCTTCATTTCTTTCTGTGTGCCATGGATGTGGGGTTAGGGGTGAATTTGTCACTTGCAAACTCACCCTATGTGGGCCTTTGGTTAAATGCAGTCACCATAATTAGGATGAAGGAGGACACATTTATTTTCTATTTATAGAACTATTTATCAAAGGAATGAGGACACAGGATTTCTAAATCAATGGACATTAATGTTATTTAAAGGTATTGCACTCTTTTGGTACAGACAGGCAGCTTCTTTTTTTGAAGCTGCCCAGATACCTTGTGCCCAGGAGACCACAGTCAGGTCTTTAGAACCCATCAGCTTCCTAAGAAAAGGAAAAAAATACATGGCAGGATGAGGGCAGATGTTAGGCCAGCTTTAGAGGATCATCCTTCGGGGCTCCTATCACAGCTGTCCATCTAAAACAATTTTTCTCTAATGAAAACAGTGTTTTGATATTACACTATATTGGTAAAGTAATTTAGGGACCTCAAAAGTCACTTGGGTTATTTTCTTACTGGACATCTCTAATAAATGATAATTTTGACAGCAGTGTTACAGAATTCACTATCTTTGGAAGCAGCCCATTAGTTTTAAATATCGCGTTAGAAATTTAGTCTTTTATCTGACAACATTATGGAATGCCTACTATAACCCAGATACTGGGTGTGCAAAATTAAATAAGATAGTATACATAAGTTTTAAAATATATTGACCCAAGATACATTTTCCCAAAGTTTTTGGCCATTGATGCCATTTCTGCTCTCTAGGGTCACATTAAGCCTGATCCTTATACTGGCCCTTAAATATTTGAAAGTAGGGCAGCTACCCAAATGTAGTGTGAGTTGGTTCAGAGGGCACATTCCAACAATTAAACCCCACAAGGGAATAAATAAATAGGCATTTTCTACACAGATTTAAGTTGTGTGTGCTAAATTCAGAAGGTAATGGCATACACAGATCATGGCCGAAATATTTTGCTCGCATGGCTGGGTTTTATAGAAAATTCCAGAAAGTCTAGGTAACCTGTGACTGCATGAGACAACCTTGTGCGAGCTACTGGCATACGAGTCCATCAATACGAAATACCCAGTGGACTGAGCGAAACTGAGGGAGCTATACTAGGTGACATAAACTAGGTATTTCTTTGTCAACTTGGTGTTATTGAAAAGGGAAATCTCTGGTATATCTTTGCCAATTTTAAAATTTAGGCAATTGCTGTATGTTTGAGTCTCATTGTATACAGTTTTCTATGTTCTTTCAATTGGTGGCAGCTGTGGGGTTATGTAAAAGTTTTGGAAGTGAAACCAAGAAAATGGCAAGGATAAGGATCCCATCGTGACCTGACACTTGCTAGCTACCCAGCTCCTGTTAGCTGTAAGAGCTATGTCCAGCTCTTCTCAATGAGATACGGAAAGGAATGCCTGATTTATAAATAATTTAAAGTAGTGTGGCAGGCAGACAGTCCCAGAGTTGTTGCTAGTAAAAGGCATAGAGTCTGTTTAAAATGTTAGGGACAGGTTAGGATTGGATCATAAAACAGTACGTTGACTGGCGTTTGGGCAGTTTATTTGGGAAGACAGATGACTCTTGACACATGATATGAAAGTTCCTGGGGTCATTTGGAAAGTGATGCCCGATTTCCTGGAGGAGGACAGTCATTTAGGAGACTCTGTATCCTGATCAGCCAAACAAGATTAAAACTGAGCTCCGAGTATACATAGAAACCGAGCTGTTGTGATGTCAAGATTTCCACAGAAACCAGATGGAAGAGTCTGAGAATAAGTGTGGCAGTTTGTAAATTAAGGAGCTGGTAATGTCTTCTTATTTGGGGGAGGGGAGGAGGGAATTATCTTTAGATTAACTGCTAAGCCCTTGCTTAATGCTACCCTTCCATCCAGGGTCAAGTGTGGAAACTGACAACTAATATATCAACTAGTGTTTTACAATGTATTAATTAGGCAATGGTCCAGTGGGGGTAACTTCCTTTGGGAGGTACCCAAACAATAGGAACATTCCAAGGGCATGGCCATCTCCCATCAAAAAAGACCCTGAGCAACCAGAATGACTTGATAAAGTGACAAAGCTCTGGTGACACAATTAAGAGGCCAACCATAACCCAGAGACACTAAATTCCTATATTAAAAGCATTAATGTTGGCCACAGCCGACACATTTTGTAGGGACTTAACCACTAAGTGGGTTATATGGTGTTGGCCCCTGGCCATCTACCTGGCAGTAATGTAGAATTTGCCAATGGCTTGAATGCTTTGGTCCAGATCCCACTTTCCTTCCTTAAACCCAGTTGGTCATTTTCTCCTCATGACACATTGTTTTAAGTGTGTTGGGTTGCCAGATTTAGCAAATAAAAATACAGGGCACCCAAATAAATTTCAGATGAACTGTGGAATATGGGACATACTTAACACTAGATAAATGACTTCATTATCTGAAATTCAGATTTAACTGGCATACTGTGTTTTATCTGGCAGCCCTATAAATGTGTTAGGAGCATTGATGAAGCCGGTTGTAGTCATGTTGTTGTTGCAAGGAAACAGTCTGATTCTTCCCAGTATGTGGTGGTTTCTTACCTTCAAATACTTGGTCGGGGGCGGGGCGCAGACTAACACACACTTGACCAAAGTTAGGTGAAGAAGGAAGCCCAATTGAAGATAACGAGTTTTTATAAAAGACATTGTATTAGGCTAAAATAACATAACCATTAAAACATTTCCAGACATTTTTATAATTTTTTTAATGCCATCTCAGAAATAGGTAGATTGGGTTTGTTGGGTTTTTTTGTTTGCGTGTGTTTTAAGCATTACTCTGCCGTGAAGCGAAAGAGTAAGTGTATTACTTTTTTTTTTTAATTTAGATACTTGATAGGTAGCACAGTTCTGGAAGCCATTCTTCATTGCAGGAAAGGATCCACAAACTTAGAACACGTCTTTTCCTTCCAGAACCCCCAAAAGACGCAAGGATTTCAACCACCCTGGAAGGTGGTGGTGAACAGCAAAGTTGGAAACAAGGGGATTATTTAAAAGTTTATTTTTGCCTTCCTTTTGTAGCCAGGTGACTATCCCTCATTCTAGCCAAAGACTGGAGACTTCTTCTCTGGAGAAATTGAACCAAAGTCCCAGTTAGACTTAGAACTGGGACTTGAAGGCGAATGGTGGTGGTAGAGAGGTTCTATATTGAAAACAGAAGGGCTGAGAGAATGTCAGTGTTCTGAACATCATGAGCCATCAGTCCGTTTGTCCACCCAGCTACATAATTTGGCAGCCAGGCTTATACCCAGCCCTGCCCACCTCATCCAGAAACATTAACAATTAAAAAAACAGCTTGCCACTCGATTATTTGTTAAAATAAAACCTAGGACCGACAAGCCTGCTCATTCATACACAGCTTTCAGTCACTTGAACTCACAATAAACTGATAGCCAAGAATCACTCGGCATTTGAGGATACCTTCAGCAATGAAAGATGAATACTAAAACAAAAGAACCTGAAAAAAAAAAAACTACAAATAATGCAGGGAATGTAAAATTCCCAAAGAAGCTATAATCTCAGAAACATAGAATATATTGCATCCATGAAATAACAGCATGCTATAGAATGAACAATCAAAATAAAGAGTATTGGAAAAATAGGAGAGCCAAAGTTAAACATTCAGTAGATGCGTTGGAAGATAAGCTGAAGAAATTTTAGAAACTGGAACAAAAAAATTAGAATAGGATGCAACATCTGATTAATAAGAGCCCCAAAATGAGAGAACAGAGAAAGGAGGTGAAGAGGAAACAAAGAACATTGCCAAAAAATGTAAGACATGAGTCTCCTAAATTAAAAGGATCCCCTTAGTGCCTGGCACAATGAATTAAAAAACCCACAAGAGCATATGATATTTCAGGATACCAGGGTTAGAAAAGATCCTAAAGGCTTCCAAAGGGGAAAAACAAGGTTTACATAAAAGGATGTTTTCAGGATAGCATTTTGATTTCTTGGTAGCAACACTGGATATTAGAAGAATGAAAGCAAGGCCTTCAAATTTAAGAGGAAAAGTTCTAATCTAGAATACTGTATCCAGACAATTCAATCAAGTATGGGGCTAAAATAGAGTTTAGACTTACATGGTCTCGAAATTTTCCTTACCATGTATCCTTTCTTAGGAGGCTACTGGAGGATGTGCTTCACCAAAACAAAGGAGTAATAATCTAAGTAAGAAGTCATGGGATCCTGAAAACCTAAGATCTCACAAAGGAATGCAATGAAGGAAAGTCCCAGAATGATTCCTGTATCAAGTAAGTAAGATGGGGGTTTCAGGAAGTTTGTCTCTCAAAAACTTGGAACAAAGTTAAGTATATGGAAAATGTACAAAAGAGTGAGAAAGATGTTGGGAAATTAGGGAAATAGAATAAGATAAGTACATAGGAAACCAGGTTAATGATAAATGAGGCAATTAGAAGTACACCAAATACACACTTTGGAGAGTGTCACTGTCACACCAATCTGAAATTTAATAGTAGTTTTGTTACAATTTTAGTAGTCAGATTTTAGAAGTTTGACATTAGAGATATAAGGCAATTGTAGTGTTGTCAGCAATTTGATCCTCCAGGCATCATACTCCACAATTGCAATAGAGGCTCCCCTTCAATAAGGTGCGCACTGCAGAAAATATTTTCAGAAAAAAATATTCAGTAACTTGTTTTTTAAAAGGAACTTGGTCCTTACTTCGGCAAATCTCAAAATTATTTTATTTACAGAAATGATGTATAATCTATGGCAGTAATTTTAACAAACTTCATTTAAATTTTAGACTGGGCTCAAAAGCATAAGGAATTATCTACTTTAAAAATAATATTTTGAAATTTCATATTGTTTTTCTTCCTCTGTACTGTTTTTGCTGTCAAGATATACCATTTCCCCCATGTATAAGACGCACCCTTTTTTGAAAAAATTTAGGGTCTAAAAACTGGGTGCGTCTTATACAGTGGTTATAGTTTTTTTTACAGTGATGAGGGGTTGTATGGATTTTATGATGAATAAAACTTGAGTTCATAACTTTATGTAATACATTTGTTTTCAAATTTTGGGCCCCAAATTAAAGTGCATCTTATACATGGGGAAATACGGTAGTTATATCCAGTGACAGGTCCATAATATTACGATAACACTTCAGATTTTTTTACTATGAGTTGTGGTTGAGGTTTTTGCTATACCTTGTTTATATTAATGTTACAGAATCTCAGAATAAATTTTGATTTAATTGTAAATGATTATGTGTGGTGATGTTTTTTCTGTGTCATCAAATCTATTGAGTAAACCATTTTAGACCTATTTGTCCAGCTGCCTTTTTTTTTTTTTAAGGGATAACATACCTGCCGTGGAATACATAAAGTGCACTAATCATAAGTAGTTGATGATTTTTCACATATGTATGCACTCAGATCAAGGTACAAGAACTTTCTGATTCCCTAGCACCCTTTCCCAGTCTGTACCTCCCCCAAAATGAACCACTCTTCTAAAGATCAATTCGTTTTGCTTGTTCTCAACCTCATGTAAATGGGATCATACAGTATGTATTGTTTTATGCTTGGCTTCTTTCATCAATGTACTATCTGTGTGATTCAGCCAGGTGTTTGCATGTATCAGTGGTTCATTTTTTATTGCTATAGACTTTTCCATTGTATGAATATGCCATAATTTATGTATCCATTCACCTGTTGATAGCATTTGAATTCTTTCCACTTCGGGGCTATTACATATACAGCTGCAGTATTCTAGTACCTGTGCTTTTTGTGGGTATGTGTACTCACTCCTCTTGGGTATACAACTAGAAATCAAATTGCTGTGTCATAGGGTAGGTTATAAAGCAAAAACACATAGAGGGAACTGACAAGACCTATTTGCACCATTAAAGCAATTCTCAATGTGGGATCTGGTAGCATCCACAAAGCTTCACTGAAGTGATTATTTAAAATACCTTAACCAGACCTACTAAATCAAAATTTCTGATGTGGAAAGCCACAAATATTCATTTTTAACAAGCTCCTGATCATTTTTATGGTTACCAAAATTTGAGAGATTCTAGCTCCATGTCAATATTCTGGCCTATAGTTGGATTTGTATTGCTGAGACACCATAAATGATTTAAAAATTTAATTAAAAAAAAAAAAAGCAGTGGTCAATTCCAGAAAAGGAAATTGAGAAATGGCTATGTTGAAATATTCAACCATGGGTCACCCATATTACCAATACTTATTTCAGTTAAAAACTTTTGAGTTTCCATTGAATACAGAGCACTCTGCTGCTTTGTAGTGAAGAGAATTCAAATGCTTCAGTTTCATTCCTTTTTTGAGTATTGGAGAGTTCTCTTGTTTAATTACCTTTGAACTCTAGAAAAAGACCATAAGGGCAGCAGTTCTGAGCTGTCAGTTTCATTCCCTGCCTGTTCACCCTAAGGTGAAGTCTAATGGACTTTGTAAATTGGTGGTTAAAGGTTTCAGGTATTGGAAAGACTGCTCATGCCATTGGCTGCCCTTAGCCCACTACTCAACTTTTTATCCCTGTTTCACACCTTGGTCACCACTAACAATTTTAGGAAGGAAGATGTAAAAAATGACTACCCCTAGACTCATATTGCCCACAGACTGTTTCCAAAACAATTTGTGGAGCTCATGGTGATCATATGAATGTTACTATAATCTGGCTAAAATTGCCACAAAACATTTTATTCTAAAATGCCATGTCCCATGGTGTTATGTTGATACACTGTAATCTCAAGGGCAAATGTTGCTGTTTTGTGCTTGGGCGGGGGTTGTGTTTATTTTCCTCCTGTGGGTTTGAGATGGAAGACCTGATACCAGGCCACCTTTAATGAAACCTTGGTACTAATGCATGTGTGTTAGGATTGCATAAAAGCATAATGCCAGTTTAAGCTGTGTGTTCATTTTTGAATTGTTCACTCAAAAAAAGGGGGATGTTTAACAGAAAACTGTAGCTTTCAAAAATGAAATGATATAGGTGCTTCACAGAAACGCAAAGCCATGAGAGCGTATGTTAGGGACATGCAAACTAGTGTGAAAAATGAGTAGGGAATAAGTCGGGCAGGGCAAGGGGAAATACCTTCTTTGTAAAAGGGTTCAGTGAAATACTCAAGTATGTGATCTTGTTTTTAGCTGAGTAACGGAAGTATATTAGGAGTAATAACAACAATAGAGTTACTCGTGCTACTTAACTGACTAGGAGAAAAATTACTAAGCAAAGGCTAAAAGATTACCTTGGTAAATTTCTACTCAAGAAATCACCTAAAGCAGCATTTAGACCATCAGTGTGGTAGAGATGAATTATTCAATACCTGTTGGGACTACTGCTTAGTCGTCTGGAAAAACGTATGTCTGGATTCCAGCCTCACTTCATATATCAGCATAAATCCCAACTAGATAAAAAAATGTAAGTTTTGGTTTTTTTTAAATGAAACCATAAAAGTGCTAGGAGAAACTAATCTTGGATGGGGGAGGCCTTTCTAAGCATGATGCAAAAGCCAGAATGTAAGAGGAAAATATCAATACGTAGATTTGCCTACATAAAAATTCAAAATATTTATGGAACATAAGAAAGCTAAAGTACTAACTGGGGGGAAATGTTTGCAATGTTTATTACAGGCAAAGTGTTAAAAGCCCCTACAAAGAAAGATCTTGTAATAAGTGTTAAAAATGATTAAAGAAGACAATTTAGGTGATATAAACAAACTTTATTTAACCTTTCATGAAGGGAACAGTCTCCATTCAGAGAACTGCAAAATGAGGTGGAAGGCAAGAAGCTTGTATAGGATAAAGAATAAAGAACAAGGAAGAGAAAAATAGAGAATATCTGACTGCTGGGGCCACAGAGTCATCCTGTTTGGGGTGAGAAGGAAGAAGGAAATGAGGAGATAGCCCAGAGGAGGCTTGGCCATTGGGGGTCGGCTGACTGGATAGACTGTGTTTCCTGGTCAAGCAGAGCATTTTTAAGGACACAAAGGTATTAAGTTTCAGTTTGCTGACCTGGCACCCTGAGCAAGAGCAGCTGCATCCTGGGCCTAGAAAGTTATTTCAACATAAGGAAGAAAGCAGGCAAAAAGCAATGCACAAAAGGTTTAATTCCAACAACTGACCAGGCTGTGGGAAGGTGTTCCCAACAGCCCTCCTAGTAAATAAATGGTGTAGGGGAGACACTCTTCACTTACTTAAACATATCTGAAGATCAGTATTGGCTAGGCTGGGCAAGGATGTGGGAAAACATGCATCTTTGTGCACTACTGAGTGTAAATTGGAAT
>NW_017731567.1:0-760 GCF_001890085.2 Hipposideros armiger | reverse complement strand
AAATTATAATTAAATTATGTATTTCAACAGAAATGCTCTGATATGATTAACTTTATGACAATGTAGTACTCAGGTGCTCACACTTGTAGGTAGGCTCACCATGAACGTGGCAATTGTAATACAGGTGCGTTGGATTGGCAGCCAAATACCATGAGCCGCGCGGCCATTGATGATAGGATTTTCCAAAACGGTGAACAGCATTTTGGTAAAGTTATGAACCAAAAAGGCTAATTCCCCTCTAGTGTACAGTGGTTGAAAGTCCTGTAAAATTTAGTATGTATTAACACCCTGCAGAAAATACTCTCAATATGCGATTTGGAATTAAGTAGGGAGCTTGTGTAAAATATAGATTTCTGGACCCCCAACTGCTGAGATTTTTGACTCAGGATAAGGCCCTCAGTCTGGGACAACCTCCTGGCTGTGATCCTGATTCAGGCATTCCGTTTTCTAAATGCATTGGGGGAGGGATAGTTGTCCTAGAGAGAGAATCTAAAATAGTAAACTAGGAACCAAAAACTCAGATTGGTCATTCCTATGTAGAGGAACGCACGGGGGGCGAAAATGAGGAATTTGGAATAAGAACATCTCAGTTTCGAACATAAGCCTGTTACTTGTAATTGCCGGACTTGATGCAGATTTTTCGTATCTATTTCCCCATCTGTAAAAATGGTTATTGTTACCTGCAGTGTGGAGGGGTGGGTGTGATTTCTGAGACCTTTTGAAGCTTGCTTGCTTTATTAAGATTAAAACTCCTGCTATA
>NW_017733516.1:19892-21270 GCF_001890085.2 Hipposideros armiger | reverse complement strand
CCTCAGAGCACTGCCATTTGGAATTAGAAGGACATTGGAAAGACTGGTTAGAATGCTGAGGGTGCCTGAAGTGCTTAAAATTGGGACAATTTCTATTGCAGTGTCCTGGCACTTTTCAATAAAAATAGAAACTGGGTTTGATTTTGTATGTAGACCTTCAGTGGCCAGACTTGAAAATTTAAAATTTTAGCATCCTTACTTCTACGTGATTGCTCTCGGGTGTGAACAAGCTGATTTCACACATTAACTAAGTCTTGAGTAGACATAGTTTCCAATTCCATTTTGTGCCTTTGGACTACAATGGAAAGGTTTCTGTTCATCCCATTAGTCAGCATAAACTGAAAGGCTACCCAAGTGAAATTAACATTTACTGAAGACACGAATTTTTGTTAAAAACAATCTGAAGTCAATTATAATAATCACAAAGAGGTATATCAGGTTTTTGTTTTATTCCAACCTAAATTTTATTCCAATCAACAGACTTACGAAAAGTTATGGTAACTGCTCAAAGGAGATTTCAATGAGTTTCCTAGCATTTTTTAAAAGTTTGAGGTTTGTTGGGATCCTTGGAAAGCTGAACTTTAAAGGGGTCAGCACTGATAGATTCAAAGGAGGAGGAAGGTGATAGCACCAGGGACAGAGCCAGAGACCAAGGTACCGAGGGTGGAGGGCAAGACGACACCTGAGGTGAGGAACCCGAGGCTTCTGAGGTCATCTTATCTTTCTTTAAACCTTTATTTTTCCTCAGTTAATCTTAAAGCTTTATTTAATGAAGAGTCAAATTCAGACTCCTGGCAATGTTAGAAAGTCTGAAAATACCACTAGAAATAGGAATTCAATTCAGTTTTGCCAATTTCAGAACTATGATTGCCCTGCTTGATTTTAAGAATAGAAAGATTGGGACTTTCAAAAGTTCCTTCATAATGGCCATTGGTATCGTGAATTACTTTTGGTCAAATCAGTCCATTTAGTGAGAAATGAGCATGAGGAATAACTGTGACTTCTAAATTTAAATTTGTCTGGCATCGCTGTGTGTATCGCGGGGCAAGGATGGGGGTGGGGTGGGGGGGACATCTGAAATATTTAGATAACTGAGATCCAATTTTGAGAGGTTTTTTCCTACGCAAAGGCTCAAAAGCCAAAGCAGCTCAAACAACTTAACCAGCTTTAATGGGTTAAATAGACCAAATAGCTTAAACATCTTAACTAGCCCAAATATTTTGCACGCTAAATCAGTCACCCTTACCTAGAACAGTTTGATCTCAAGAGGGCTGAGCTGAAGGCAGAGCAGAGGATCAGAGAAACAATGCAGGCATGAGGTCATCAGGCCAGAGACTGAACAGTGCAGCTCTGGGAGACAACCTGCTCAAGGGAGGAT
>NW_017733516.1:0-18637 GCF_001890085.2 Hipposideros armiger | reverse complement strand
TGAGAACTCCCCCTTCAGGCCATATAAATTACAGTGTTGCTTGATATCTTCTTTATTAATTTTTCCATATATTTAAACTATTGTCTAAATTATAGCAGTGATAAAACAAATGAACAAACAAAAACCAAACCAAAAAACACAGCCGTTTCTTTATATATTTTATTTTATTTTAAAGGTTGTATTGGAGGATTGGGGTAGGGGAACAGACAAGTTGCTGTCCATTTTGTTCTTCAGTCTAGTTGTGGAGGATGTCGCTTCACTGGCCCATGTTGGTATTATCATTGCGCTCTTCCCGGGTGAGGCAGTTGGTTGCCGGTCATTGGGTGGCCGCTCACAATGACTCACGGCAATTCACGGTGGCTTACAGAACTCACACCAGCTGCCGGCAGCCCACGCTGGCTGCCAGCCACTTACAGTAGCTCACGGCAGCCCACTTCAGACTACACCATTGTCGTGGACTCACAGCAGCCCAGGTCCAGGTCGAGCTGTTGTTCACCATCTTAGCTGTAGAGGGTGGAGTGTCACTGGCCCATGTGGGATTCAAACAGGGCCCTGCTGCTCAGAGCTCGTGCTCCCAAGTCAACTCTTAACCAAGGAGCTACTTGGCCAACCCCTCTTTATATATTTTAAAGGAAAAGAAAGTAGAGAAAAGAAAATTATTTAACATACATACATATATTGATTAGCATTTCTCATCCTCTGAGTTCACTTAGATCTTTCTGTGGGGGAGTTCTGAAATGACTAAACCAATTTTCCTTGGCACTCTTGATCAGAGATGTCATTAAGACTGCCCATCAGATGCATTCCTGAGGAGTGATTGTCAGAACAGAGTGAGGGGAGGGGACACACATGACCACAGGTGCTCACTTTGGTGGTGTGGTTCCTGGCCAGGCGACACCTTTTGGTGGACACAGCTTTCTGATTCTCCAGGTTGCTGTTGCCATGGCAATAGATTTTCTGATCACAGAAAACACCAGGGGATTTGAGGGATTAAACTTCACATTGCCATGGCCTATTCATGTGACCTTTCTCTCCAATTATTCTTCATAATCCACGATAATAAACACCTTTCTGCTGGAATCAGCCATCATGTCTTTTCTCATATCCAACTGACTCAATCCCAGAACATGTGCAAGTAACCATATCATGTTAGTTATAAAATCCATACCCCTAGGCTATGCATGAGCTATCATTTCTGTTGTCATGATGTTTGTTCAAGAGGCTCACTGGGATAGCTTGTAAAAGTGACTTTCTTAGCATGTTTTGGCTGCTATAACAAAAATACCTTATGCTGGGCAGCATGTAAATAACAAAAATATATTTCTCACAATTCTACAGGCTGTGGATGGATTCCAAGCTCAAGTTGCTGGCAGATTTGGTATCTGGTGATGTCTCACATTCTGACTCATAGATAGATTTCTCGTGTGTCCTCAACTGGAAGAAGCAGCTAGGGAGCTCTGTGGGGTCTCTTTTGTAAGGTGCTGATCCCATTCAGCAGGGTTCCACCTCATGACCTAATCACCTACAAATAGGCCTACCTTGTAATATATACACATTGGGATTTAGGATTTCAATAAAAATGTTGGCGAGGACCAACAATCAGACCATAGCAGTAACTGACTGAAACTTATGTGTCATCTAATTATTGAAAACCTCCTGCTCAGCAATGGCCCTTAGATTAACATTCACTTGGGAATCGATTGTTCCAAATCTTGGCCCATTTTGAAAGGTCCAATCATAGTGCTTCCCCAAATAACTGTGTCTCCAACCTTTCAGCCTTGTTTCTTCTAAGGTCTGGTAATTTGTTACAACTGGGGGTCTATATCACTGAATTAGCTATCTCTCTTTCCAAAGTGATCATCAGATGTAACCCTTGAATTACATGCGGTTGTGACTTGCCTTCTGCCAAAGCACCCTTTGGCATATAGTTGATGTGACATCAGTCCAGTGTAGCTCTCTGACCAATCTCAGGCATAAATTTGTTCCCAATTCCAGAAATAATTCATAAACATAAGGACACCCCTGAATTAATCTGCAATTTAAAGCTCTCAGTTCATCTTTTTTGCTTGTTTTTGTTTTTCTTCATTCCCAGGCACCTGACTAGTGAATATTTCATCCTCAAAAAAATTTCTCTAAGAGTCTATGTCTTTCTTTACCTACAAAATGAAGAAATGGAGTAATCTACACCCTAATGTTTCACGCAGTGTCGCTCTATGTTAAAAGTCATTAGAATATAGGCTGTGTTAAATTACTGTTCATTAGTTTGGCTCAATAACAACCTGTTAAATTGGTCCTTTGTAGGTCTTTGTAATTCTTCAACACATCATTCTCAGGGCATTGTTGGAAGGAACAAAATCCCCAAAACAAAGGGCAAAAGCAAGTTTAAGTCCCACTGTTTCTAATCAAACATAATCTAATCATTTTGATTTCTTCCTTGGTATTTGAAATTCTTTAAGTTTCTAAAAACCATGGCTCTATTTAATTTTTAACCTATTTCATCATGCCATTTACAAATAATTATATTTTTTCAATACTTACAATCTTAAAGTAAGTTAATTTTGTATTAATTGGAAAATAAAGTCCCATGTGTTTTCAACATTAGGGTTTCAATAGAGTTTCTTAAATGGAAATGGGAGGAAAAGGCCCATTTAACTGAAATAGATGTCTCCTAAAACTGAGCATCCGAAACCTTATACATATCTCCTGATATCTTGTTGAAATGACCCTCAAAAGTAGGTGTAAGTGGAACCTCCTCGTTTCATTTGTATAAGCTCCCAGGTATGTCAGTGATGCTCTGAGTCCCGAAAAATTTTGAACAGCAAGATATTTTCATATAGAAGAGAGAGAAAACTCCATTCAAATTTCAGTTTAGATTTTTTAATCAGAAAAGGCTGCCATTCTATTTGAAATTATTTCTATATATGTAAAACTTTCCCCTTATTTTTCTATTTTCTCAATCATTTAACAAAGATTTCTTGTTAAGAAGTCAGACTTGATGATGATGGTCTAAAGCACAGCCAAATGTATTGTAACTGGCAAAATTCTGAGAGATATGAAAAGAATGACCATCCAGGCTGTCTGCTGTCAGTTCCACATCATCACTCTCAATTGAGGAAACACATTTCAGAACCACTTTGCTCTCTATGGTTTCTTATAGAGTTGCTCAGTGAGGGGCCCTCCCTGATGTTTGGAGTCAGAAGAGGAGGATTTAATACTATCCACCAGTTCCTGCAGGCAGAGTGGAGGACTGGAGGATCACTGGTGAGCTGAGAGCATCAGCACCCCCACTCCTGGGCTTCCCCCACAGGTCTGGGGACACATGGTTAGACAGCCTCTGTATCCATGGTGTATTTTCTCTTGTTTTGGGGGAGCACCAGGGAATCCCACATTTCCATTATCTGCTTCCTCTGTTATTAATTCCAAAGGCCTTTACAACAATGACCTTAGAAGTTAATTCCCTATATTAAGCATTTTCTGCTTGCAATACATAAAGTGGCATCTCTTTCACTTACTGAACTCTAATACCACAGCCCAGACACTCATGTGTGATGATCTCTGTTCTTTATGAAATCAGGAGATGTGTTGTATGTGCCTCTGAGGCTGAGGAGAGACAAGATAAGTTAGGGTGCAGAAGAGGCTCCCTGGTCACTTCTACCCAAACCTCCTGTCATCATCAAAAAGTGAGTGCACCTGAGAAATGTTCTCAGCCAATGGAGGCCCAACAAGAGCAGCTGGAGTGGCTGACTGTCAGCTGTCTGCTTCATGGTTTATGTTCAGCCTTGTAACACTGTGAGAGGGGTACTGTAATGCTGTTGACAGTAATAAGTTGCCACATCTTCAGGCTGCAGGCTGCTGATGGTGAGAGTGAACTCTGTCCCAGATGCTTTGCCACTGAACCTCGAAGGGACACCGGTTTGCAAACTGGATGCATAATAGATCAGGCGCTTAGGAGCTGTCCCTGGTTTCTGCTGATACCAGGCTAAGTTAGTGCTAATGCTCTGACTGGCCCGGCAAGTGATGGTGACTGTGTCTCCCACTGATGCAGACAGGGAGGTTTGAGAGTGGGTCATCTGGATGTCACATCTGGCTCCTGAGAGTGGAAACATGAAAACAAACATCCATACTCTTAATGATCTTACCAGGCCTTATAACTACCCTGCAGTCTAAGTGGTACTGACCACACTAGCAGAGTAAATCCCCCAAGTGCTCCTTCCTTACCTGGGAGCCACAGCAGCAGGAGGCTGAGGAGCTGAGTCGGGACCCTCATGTCCATGCTCCGTCCTGCCTGGGACTGATCCCTGTACAGAGTGTGACCACACTATTAATGTGTCCAGGACTGTGGGTTGCACCCCATTCACATGCAAATAAGCAGGGGCTGAGGCTGGTTGGGCACAGCTGCAGGGCTGTCTGTCTAAATAACACAGCACAGTCAGTGTCTACCAGGTGCCCAAGGCCAAACAGGGCACACAAATTTGCCTGCAAGAAATGTGTTTCTCCTCGGCAGTCACAAGAATCATTCTACCATCCTATGAATATGGTGTTCTCTGTTCAAATATCAGGACATGCTTCTTTTGCTACATCTCCATCTAAAACTTGGTCTTTCATATATGGCACAACCCTAGTACTTGCAAGAAATTTTGCCAACTATTGGCATTCGTACCTGTGCACTGTGTTGAGGACAGAAGACTTCCTTTTGGATGGAATTCTTAAACCTTTGGTATGGAAAATTAACACTACTGGCAGCCAGAGATGCAATGAAGTGTTAGATTAAAAAACAACAACAACAAAAAAAAGTGAGTCTCATGATTTGTAAGGAAGTGTCCAGTGACTGAGTGTCTGTCATTGCTAACCTGTCATCTCTAGCTGAGTGATCTGTCTTTTCCATTTCCAAGATGGCTTATATCTAGGCCAGCCACGGTCAGATATTTCTCCCTCACATATGAAATGTGTCAGACACCGTTTTTCTCTTCAGGTCTTTCTCACACCCATGCTACATTTTCCCTGAACTCCTTGGGTTACTACTTGTGCCAGCAGATGTTATACAGGCAACTTTCATAGCTAGTGTTGTGTGTTCCACAAAGCAAGTTTATCAGAACAATCAATGCCATCAGCAAACATTTAAAATGCAAAAGATGCTTGGAGCCCAACACCAAGAAACCTTGATGGGCTGGTTTCCAGACTAAGAATAGGTTTTTGCTCTAACCATTAATCTTTGTTTTTCCTTTAATTTTCACAGGAATTCCCCCAGTTAAATGACTAACTAGTTGAGGCATCAGGGAATATCCTCTCAAACCAAGTCCCAACAACCAGTTCAGCTGGTCCTTAATGAAAAAAAAAAAACTAGATAAGAAGTGGTCATCTATATTATTCAAAGGAAAAAATAATATCTCTTCTTTCATTGAACAAGGGTAACTGACAAAGACACTGCTAGACCAGGCCTGAACTTGGGCTTGCCTCTTTGTCCATGGAAACCCCAGTTTGAACAAGACTCCTGCCAAGTCAATATAGTGAAATCCCCTATTCTTAGTATCTGACCACTCAAGATATCCTATCACCCTGTCCTGGCTTCAGCAAGAATTCTGTAAGTTGGTCTAACAAAAATTCTCTTTAGCTTTGATGTTTTCCCTTAGTGATTTTTTTAATCTACTGAGCCCACCTGCAATTTGCATATTAATCACCACTTGTCCTTCAGTCTAATCTGCCCTCCACTGCAAGACCCCATTGCAGTGGTCCCTACTGCTCTTGATGCCCCTGTCTCTCTTGAATAAAGATTGATTACCTTTGTTTAAAAAAAATTTCCAGAGTGGAATGCTTGATGTCGTCTCTCATTTTTATAACTAAAATCCAGTTTCTTTCTTCCTCTGGACTCTGCCTGTCATGTGCTAGCTCCATATTAAGCGAAACTTCTTTAGATGCTAATACATCTTGTCAAATAGGAGTCTATTTCATAACTCATTTGAAATTCTCTGCATGTGGTCAAGCTTAGGTAATGACTCTCCTTTGACAGGTCACTGCAGATCATTGCAGTCAAGGAGATGGCCTCACTGAAGGCTAACCTGCTATTTTGCCTTTTATCCCTGGATTTGGGTTGGATTTAGCATTTTCAAAACCAAATCGTCTATCAAATAGTAATTTTGCCATCTGAAATGGCAAAACAGTTGTGTTGGAAGAGAGAACATAAATGTCTACTTTTCCAAGCATAACCAAAGTCCTGAGTTAAGCATTAGCGAAAGAAAAGATAAGTGAGAGCTGCAAGGAGAAGTCACTCTAAATATGAGAGATACAAAATATAAAGGCAATCTCAGTTTTTGGCCCAGAAAGGCTATTATTTTAAAAAAATCAAAGAAGGGCAAGCAGAACAAGTTATCTTCAGTAAAAATAAACATAAGAGTGGAGTAGTACAAGATGCTGTATTAAAACTAGGTCCAGTTCATTTGTATACATAGTGTCAGAGCTTTGATTCTTGTTTCTGACCTATGTGTTGGGTGGTTTCATGCTGCAGAAACATGATGAATTGAAAGACCAGTGTTTATGATCAAAAGATTTTTTGGATACATGACAATTAATGATACTACAATAATGGCAATTAATTTTCCAACAAACACAAGTGTTAAACTGCAACAACTTGTTCATCTGACTGTTCATGCTGAGGGTTGAGGATACACTAAATGGATCTGGACACCTGTTGCCCCATGGGCCCTCAGGAATGGCATTGCTCCAGGGGAAGCATCTCAGATGGAGCAGGGTGGCAGTGGCAGCAAACATGTTGTTTGCTTATCTTCTGTCCCGCCTATTAAAATTAAAACTCTATGAGGTCCGAGTGTCTTTTGGACTTGTTTAAAATGCTCTATGCCTAGCAGAGTTCATGATACTATGATTTTGGTATATATATGAAAAAATATATGTTTTCCTTTTGAGTGGGAACAACGAAGATGTGCTCTAGCCAAGCTTGGGGGCTGAAGCTATTTTACTTATTACCCCCAGGAGGAGCTGTGATATCTTAGGTCTGTTAATGAAGGAGGAAACAAGACAACCTGAATGAGATGTAAGTTGATGCCGAAGCTCTTGCAGGACAACGTTGATGCTTTATGAATTCTGCCCTTTTGCTAGCACTGATATTGATTCTTGGGTCCACCACTCCATTAGAACTATTAACTCCATTCATATTAATTTGTGTTACAAATCTTACAAAGGGGGGTGCTTTTGGGTATTTAGGTCTATATTCTATTTTAAGGCTGTATATTCGGTTTTCATAAATTGTTCTTGGAGGCCCAATAATCATCCCTGTTCATCTTGTAAGTGTCATGTCTTCATCATCTTCTAGACCCCAGCTAACTGTGCAATCTCCTACTCCTTTCTGGCCTTCTTTGAGTTCTTCCAACAGTTGGAAATCGCGTGGGACTTTTACTCGGGAGCCCGTGGTGGCTGCCATCTTGCATCCTTAATTTACTCAATTTGGTCCTCTCTCTCTCTTTTTTTTATTAGTTTGGTTAAAATTTTAACAATTTTGTTTACCTTAACAAAGAACCAGCTCTTATTTCATCAATCTTCTGTATTTTTATACTCTATTTAATTTATTTGTATGTTGATCTTTATTATCTCCTTACTTCTAATCACTTTGGGCTTTGTTAGTTGTTTCTTTAATTGTTTCTTTAGGTGTAAAATTGGATTGTTGAGTTGAGATTTTTTTTTTTTTTAGGTAGGCTTTTATTGTCCCTTTAGGTATGAATTGTCCCTTTAGGACTGCTTTCACTGTGTCCCACTGATTTTGGGTTATTTTGTTTTCATTTTCATTTGTCTCAGGTAGCTTCTGATTTCTTTTCTGATTTTCTTGTAGATCATTCATTATTTAGTAACATGTCATGTAGCCTCCATGTGTTTATATATTTTCCTGTTTTTTTCTTGTAATTGATTTCTAGTTTCATACCATTATAATCAAAGAAGACACTTGAAATGACTTGAATCTTATTAAATTCACTGAGACTTGTTTGGTGGCCTAACATGTTGTCTATTTTAGAAATTGTTTGGTGTGCATTTGAAAAGAATGTGTATTCTTCTGCTTTTGGTCAAAATGCTCTAAAAACATCAATTAAATCCTTTAGGTCTGGTGTGTCTTTTAAGGCTGCTCTTTCCTTGTGATTTTCTGTCTGGAAGATCTGTCCGTTGATGTTAATTAGGTGTTAAAGTCCCCTACTATGATTGTATTATAGTCACTCTCTCCCTTTACATCAGTGAATATTTGCTTTATACACTTAGGTACTCTTGTGTTGAGTACATAAATGTTTACAAGGGTTATATGCTTTTATTGGATGGATCCCCTTATTATTATGTAATGTGTCTTGTCTCTTATTATAGATTTTCTTTTAAAGTATATTTTGTCTGATACAAGTATTCCTATTCCAGCTTTCGTTTTTTATTTCATTTTCATTCCCATGAAGTATCTTTTGCCATCCCTTTACTTTCAGTCTGAGTGTCTTTCAATCTTACTTTCAGTGAATTGGGTCTCTTGTAGACAACATATGCATTGGACTTGTCTCCTTGTCAACTCATATACCCTATATGTTTTGATTGGAGCATTTAAACCATTTACATTTAAAGTAATTGTTGATAAACATGTAGTTATTGTCATTGCATTATTCATATTTTTCTTCTGATTATTATTCTTCAAGAACTTATTTTAACATGTCTTGTAATACTGGTTTCCTTGCGATGAAGTCCTTTAGCTTTTTCTTGTCTAGAAAGCTCTTTATCTCTCCTTCAATTTTAAATTATAGACTTGCTGGGTAATCTTGGTTGTAAGTCCTTGCTTTTAATTATTTTGAATGTTTCATGCCAATCCCTTCTTGATTGCAAAATTTCTGTTGAGAAATCAGCTGGCTATGTTATGGGAGCTCCCTTGTAATAACTTGTTGCCTTTCTCTTGCTGCTTTTAGGATTCTCTTTTTGTCTTTAATAGTTGGCATTTTTATTATACTGTGTCTTGGTATGAGCCTGTTTGTGTTCCTCTTGTTAGGGACTGTGCACTTCCTGGGTCTGTATGTCTATTTCCTTCACTAGGTTATGGAAGTTTTCAGTCATTATTTCTTCAAATAGGTTCTCAACAATGTTTTCCGTTTTCTCCTTCTGGTACCCTAATGCTGTATGTGAATGTTGTTCAGTGTGATATTGTCCCAGGGCCTCTTAAACTGTTTTTGTTTTTAAAAATCATTTTTCTTTTCTCTGTTTGGATTGGGATTTTTTTGCTAAGTTGTTTTCCAAATCATTGCTTCAGTTGTCTGCTTCATCTATTCTGCTGATGATTTCTTCTACTGCATTGTTCATTTCAGTTATTGTATTCTTGATTTCTGACTAGTCCCTTTTTTATGGTTCTTATAGGTTTGTTTGTTTGTTTTTTTTGCTGAGCCATCCTGCCACCTGTTGGCGGCTCAGTGGCAGCTCAGCTCCGGCCGGACTTGAACCGCTGCTGCTCAGATCTCAAACTCTTGAGCGAGTCTATGTTGTTTTTTAATGCTCACTATCTTCTTGTTGAAGTTCTCACTGAGTTCATCCATTCTTCTCCTATCCTCATTGAGCATGGTTATAACCAGTGTTTTTAACTCTATATCTGGCAGGATGCTTGCTTCCATTTTGTTGAGGTCATTAACTGGACTTTTCTTCTGTTCTTCATTGGAAACATATTTCTTTACTTCCTCATTTTAACTCCCTCTCTGTGTTTTTTAAAAATCTTAGGTAGATACACTATATTGCCAAATCTTTTCTGGGTGGCCTAATTTACTAGGTGCCCTGTGGGTCTCAGTGGCGCTATCTCCTTGGTCATCTGTACTGCATGCTCCAGGAGTGTCCCTTGTGGGCTTTATGTGCCTGTCTGTTATAGTTGAAACTTGATAGCTATTGGCACTTCTGTGGGTACAATTGACTCTCAGGTGACTGGCTGTGGGGTTTGGCCATGTCTATAGTTACTGTCTGCTGTACTGGGGGGTAAGCTTACCCACAAAGCAGGGTTTGTTCAGCGGGCTCTGTTGCCTATGGATAGTACACTTTTGTTGTGCCATTTGTAGGCTAATTGGGTGTGCTCTGCTGAAGTTCAAAGCAACCTCCATGAATTTTGGTTCTGGGACCTCTTGGGAGTAGATCCAGTGCAGACCCTGTTTAGCCACTGCCTGTGACCAGCTGGGGACTACTTAGGAACTACAAAGCAATTCCTCCTTGGTTGCTCTTTTTACTAGACCTGGAGGCACATGGGAGCGGCCACGCTGTGAAATGAGGATATTCGTTATTAGTACCAGGCCTGAGGAGCTCTGCAAAAAACATGGAAACCCTGAGGCCTGCTACTGCCTACCAGCTCCTGTAAGTCTCAACCACTAATGGAGCCTTGTGCATATGCAAAATGAGTGAGGTGAGGTCTCATGGAGTTGCCAAGGTGGGATGAGTGGTGCTTGCCAGGTTAATGTAAATTCTGGTTTTGTGCCAGGGATAAGCCCCAAACTACTCAGCAAAAGTCTCACAGCACACTGCCAGCCACTGCCTGCCTGTTATCTGGAAACCCCAGAGAGTTGTCCATGAACGAGTATAACACAGGCAGGGCTTCTTTCTGACCAAAAAAGAGCCTCCTGCCTTGCACAATTTGGGGAGCACTGTTCCAGGGAGTCACCAGGGTTTAGCGAGTGGAGCTCACCAGGCCAATAAAGATGAGATTTGGCTGTGTGGGCAAGGGCTCAACACAGAAACGATGACTCCCGCCTGCCACCTGCAGGAGAGGAGGATTCTACACAAGAAAAATGGCCACTGTCTTGCTGGTTCTCGCCCTGAAGCAACACAACTCAATTTGTCCCAATCTGTGTCTGACTAATCCCAAGTCACCGTACCTCTAAAGGAGCCCAGGGTGAGGGCCTATGAGCTGTTGTGTCTGTGCACAGGCACTTGAAGAGAATGTGTGTGTTTCCCACATCCTTCTGTCTCACCTGCAGGGTCAGAATCGTCCCATTTTTTCACAACCGGGTTTGATGGGAGCTTCTTTTCCTGGCACCAGTGCTGTGGGTGAGGAACCCTGGTGTGGACTGAGGATAATACTCCTCCAGGAGGACCTCTGTGACCGAGATACACCTCCCTGTTGTCAACAGCCAAACGCAGGTTTTGGCCCAGCTGGATCTGCGTATCTGCCCTTCCTTCCAATCTCAATGTGTCTTCTTTTTATCCTTAGTTATAAAACTTCTGATCAGCTGGCTTCAGGTGGTACTCCAGGTAGGTTGGTTGATAATTGAGTTGTAACGTTAATGTCATTACTGTAGGAGGAATGCATAGCATTTATCTATTCCACCATCTTGGATTTTCTTAAAATTCTTTTTCCATCTTTTTTCCTTACGACCACTGGTACCCTGAGTAATGTAAGATCTGATTACCTCTAACTTATCATCCAAAAAGGGTTACTATGAGATTAATTACAATAAATGAATAAGCCCTTAGTACAGTATTCAATAAATGGTAAGTGTTTAAGACTTAAGTAAATGTCAATTTGCAGAGGAATTATTGTTTTGTTTACTATTATTTGTATTACTACTATTGGTAGTAGTAATAGTAGTCGTAGTAGTAGTAGTAGTATTTTCTTGAATGTGAACTTCTTTTCCCTCCAGTTCTCTATTTTTAAAAACACTTTTCAGAGTGTTTCTCAGAGAAGGGAATCAAAGACCATGCAGTGAACATTCCTTTGCAATGCTGGACTAGAAATCCCATTTTTAGAATTAATTGATGTTTTGGTTTTTTAAAGTTGTTTAAAAATTAGTTTCAAGTGTACAAGACAATGTAATTATTAGACATTTATACCATTCACAAATTGATAACCCCTCCCAGGCTGCTACCCCTCTGACATCATATATAGTTGTTACTATATCATTGACTATATTTCCTATGCTCTACATTACATCCTGTGACCATATATATATATATATATATATATATATATATATATATATACATACATATTTAATTATAGTTGACATTCAATATTAAATATTATTCTACCTCAGCTTCAAGTGTACAGTGCAGTCATCAGGGAATTTACACAATTTATGAAGAGCTCACCTTGAAAAGTCCAGTACCATCTGGCACCCTACATAATATATGCACTATTGATTATTTCCCCATATGAGGTTTGGGGTTTTGTGTCATCAAGAAAGGAAGCTTTTAAAGTACTAAAGTCTCTTGCAGTCCTTTACCCAGGAATCTTGCAGACCTTTCCCCCTAATAGACCCTGCACAGATGAACAAACCACAGGGAGACTGCAGCTGCTGGAACCATCTATCCTCACCACATAACCAGCCTGGGAGGATGGTTTATGTTCACGGCTTATCACTGTGGGAAGAACATATAATCTTGCTGTAATAAGTGGTGGCATCATCAGCCTCTACTTTGCTGATTGTGAGAATAAATTCTGTCCCTGACTGAATTCCAGTGAACCTATATGAGACACCAGAAAATCGGTCATGAGCATCATAGATGAGAGGCTTAGGAGCTTGGCCTGGTTTCTGCTGATACCAGCTTAGGTAATCACTAATGCTCTGACTGGCCCTGCAAATGATGGATGCGCTCTCTCTTAGGGACACAGAGGGGAGGACTGGGAGACTGAGTCAACATAGTGTTCCCGCTGGCAGCTGAAAAGGAAGCAAAATACAAAGTCACCATGATTAACTGGATCCTCCTTTATTTTCCTTCCAGGTGATTCTAACTGCCCTGGTTCCCTAGCCTGAGAGATCTTGGGTGTCTGAAGGGAACACGATCAGAGACTCACAGAGAACCTGGAAAGACCTCAGAGTTAGGAAGGGAGAATTTCCATCATATCAGGGATGTTCCCTGTGTTCCTCTCTTCACCTTGGAGCCAGAAGAGCAGAAGGCAGAAGAGTTGAATCAGGACACCCATGTTCAATCCAGGCTCTCCCTGAGGCTCTTTTTTTACCCAGAATCACTGAGAAGCCTTTTTCATGAGGAGTTTGAAGACCAGAAATAGACGCCGGGGAAAATATGCAAATCATTGAGACACTGGGCAGGTCTGGGCTTGCAGCTGTAGAGCCAGTGCCTCTGTAGGTCTCAGTTCCTCCTCAGTGTTCATGTCAGATGTCAGCTTCAGATTCAGTTCCAGAGGAGCATTTACCCAGGGTTTGTAGGATAAAACTGGCTCTATATTTATGGTTCTTATTTGTCCTCAGGGTATAAGAGCTTGTAATGAAAATAGTGGGTCTCCCTTTAAAAATAAGGGAAGAAAAAAAGTTAGAAGACTCTCCAAGACTTAAAATTTAAGATGAACATAGATGTCCCTGTAACTTATGTGAAATACCATGCTTTAGACATAGGGATAAAATATTGGTTTTATATTAATATGTTTGTTAGAATAGAGGTTATGAGCCATGGGCAGAGGGGAAGTAGCTAATGCCTTTGGAGCAAATGTATGCCAGGCTTATTGGGACCTGTGCAGGTTATTGGAGTGTTTTCACAGCCGGTTTTATTCTTTGCTTCAGAACTTTAGTATTTTAAATGTTAAGTTTTCTCATTGTCAATGTTAACTTTTCCTCATTTCTCTCATTTTCTCTCATTTGTTGTCATATCTGAGAGTTACTCTACCTTCTTTTTTTCTGATACAGTTCCATTGTTGTTGTTAATGGCATCAACTGTTTATTCTCACAATTGACCCAGGCAGGGTGAAAAGTTGTATGGTTGCCCTCTATTCTGATTCTCTTCCTAGTATACTAAGCAGTTTCTTAGTTGAAAATGAGTCATTTATGTAAATTTTGATCATATATATTTATATAATCTGAGGAAAAGAATGAAAAGATAAAATGGAGTCATTATGGTAACGCTGCTAAATTATTAAAGTCTTGTAGGCTGGGGTATAAGGGAACAATTCTATTCTTGCTTTAAGAAGCCTGAGAACTTAAACTTTTGAAATTTCAGTTGTGTGCCAGTATCTGGATATACCTAAATTTTATAGCTCAGCCTTTGGAGGGCTAAGAAAGAATGTTCATGCACTGGAGATGTATTTATATATACTTCTTTAAGACAATCACTTGTCATATTTGAAAAAGAATGATTCATTATTCAGACCACCTGTTATTCATTATCCAACCCCTGGGTGTCTGGAAGATTATCATCCTCAGCTGGTCTGTGGTCTAACAATGCAAAATTCATTGTTTTCCTCAATAATGTCATTTTTATTCTGATAACTCTTAGCTTTTCTTTCTTTTGCAGAACCTGGGTATTGCCTAGTTGTCTTTTCTGTTTGCAAATCTCTAAGGCCCTTGATTAAATCTTTGCCATTTATTTCTAGCAAAGCCTCTTGACTCTTTTGTGCTTTATCGACACATCTATCAATATGATTGAAAATGGTAAGGGGGACGTGGGGTAGTAGATGAGGGTAAAAGGGATCAATGATATGGTGATGGAAGGAAAACTGACTCTGGGTGGTGAACACACAATGTGATATATAGATGATGTATTACAGAATTGTACACTTGAAACCTATGTAGCTTTATTAACTTCTTTCACCCCAATAAATTTTAATTAAAATTTAAAAAAAGAAGATGTTTAATCTGAAGCTGGGTATTAGCATTGCCATGATTAAATGTACAATACTTTACAGCTTCTCTTAGAAGGAAGTTCATGTGGGAAGCATCTTAATTATAAATCTCCTTCAACATTGAGTACCAGAAGTTGTAATTTTTATTTGTGTTTTGATTTTAAAATCTGTGGATTTTTTTTATTGGGAGGGGGGAGGTAAGGAAGGGTCTGTTTTAATCATTTTCCTCTTATATAGAATATCCATAGAATCTCATATTTCTTCTCTCTCAGTGGTAGTCTCATGGGATGCTCTTCGCTTCTATGCATTTTCTCAGAAGGTGGTTGTCATTTCCCTTAGGTCCTGCCAAATCTTTTAAGATGAATTCCAATTACAACACACCGCTCAACCCATATTTGAAAAAAAAAGAATCATTCTACTCTGGACCTCAGAATATTATAAAAACCTCTCTTCCCTCTCAACATCTTTGTAGCAGAAAATACCAACATTCTGAGGTGTTCCCGCAGGTGCATTTTGTGTATGTGGCAGGGGTTATATTGTCCTCAACCCTTCCCAAACATCTCTTGCACTATTGCTAATGCTCTACTAACCACATCAATGTGATACAGTATCAAACAAATGAAAAGAAGCTCCATTTTATTCATATAGATTTTCTAACATTGAAGTATTTATAAGGAAACAAAATTTGTCACTCGAAAAGAAAGTGTCTCTCTTGCATCAGAATTATTTTATGTTTGAGAAACAAGAGACTCATAAAGATCTTTTGACCTTCCCCCAAATTGGCTGAAAGAATTTAAGACAGAAGGCTTTTTCTGGGAAGCACTATTACCATAGATAACCATAATATAATATGAGCTAGGTGTGGTGGACAAGAAGGAATCCAGCAAGACCTACTTGACTAAGATGCTCTCTGCAGCCCTTTGTCTCTAGATGGATCAGCAAACATTTGTGTAGTAAACTTTATCTTTTTATCACCGTGTGTATTGCTTTGCTTCCCTTTAAATTCACAGACTCTTACCTTCTCCTTAGTCCAGAATAACATATATACCTCATTTACCTTACTGTCTTTGGAATTTTCATGCTTATGTGTATTACCCTTGCATGTATATTAAACATTGATTTTATCCTATTAAAAGTTTTAAATTCTTGAAAATTAATTAATACCTATGTCAATTTAATTCTTAGAGTAGGCAGAAGAACCTTCGAAGGGTAGAGAAAAATGTATTCCTTCACTACATATTTTTCCATTCTTGCAAATTTCTAAAATTCTTGCAATTTACTATATCTTGTGATAATGTTTTCATAATTGGGAGAAAATTTTAATATTTTATTGATGGTTTTTACATTTGTATTAGGAGTTCTATTAGTCTGTGTGTGCTTTTTGTTATGTTTTACCTTTTAATATCAAAATTAAGTCACTTTTATTAAACACATTCTCTGCATGATCTAATCTAAAAAAATAGTTTATGTGATGATTCAAATCATATTTGTAAAGCTAATTCATACAATACAGAAACATTTTTATTCTACATTATAACCCACTTTCAAAAAATAAAAAAAACTGTATCGAAGAATAGGAAATATATTTTTAGTCACTCTGTGGCTAGTGTAGTTCTACAAATTTGTTCTTCTTCTTAAATCTTGCCTTCACTTTTATTTGTCCATTAAATTTCCATATAGCTTTTAAAATTAACTTGTTCTTTATAGATTAAAAATGGTTTTAAATAAATACCAAAATTGTGTCACCATCAAAAATAGTTTTTCTTCTTAGCTTTCTGTCTTGTTAAAACAAGAAATTGTACAAGGGCTTAGAAACAAATCGGCTAAATTAGAACCTCCTTCCTTAATGTTGTCATAGAATGGGAGAGTCATACCTCTGATCAGGGCAATGGAAATGTTGCCTCACTGACCTGTTGACATGAAAATTAAAAATTTCATTAGCTTCCAGGCTATGAATTAAGAAGGTTGTCAAAATAAATGACGGAGTCCTTAACTAAGACAGGAATCAAGAGGGCCTGTAGTTGGAGCTCATACACTCTAGTCCATCACAAAAGCCCTACAGAAATAACTGTATGATTATAACAGCTTCTCCCCTTAACTTCTTCTTCCCTTCTAAAAAAGAACCTTCTCTTTTTTTTTTTTAGCTAGGCAGAAAGTCCATATATGTTCATTCTGACATGTAGCAGACATCCATCCAGGATGTCTGCTGCTGAGCCTTGAGCTGAGTTTCAACAGGTCAGGGGTTTAATAGCAGTTCTGAGAAATGAGACATAAGACGTGCAGAGGCCGTACTCCTAAACGTCCCCCTGACTCCATTTTAAGCAACTCTCTTAATAATGCTTACTCCATCTTATTTTTTGTTATCATTTCCCCCTTTGTATTGATAGCTTTCAGTATAGGAAGCACTGATGATCAACCTTTTAGTTTTATCCTCCCATTGCAATGTCAGAGTGGCCAATAGCCTGCTCCAGGTCCATCATGTCCGTCAGAGGGGGGAGTCCCAAGGTTGGTTAGTACCTGTCATGCTCAACAAGCATGCCATGTGAGAATCGTAAGTTTGATTTGAGTAACAAGGAGGTTTGGGAAATTAGGGTTCTTGGCATCAGGCAAATTTTCATTTTTCATTGACAGAGGATAGGCCCATTGAGTAGTTTCAAGCCTTTAAATGATATGATTTTGACATTTTGCGTAGTAGAATAGCATGAGTAACTTGAAAATTCTAAATAGTGGACAAATTAAAATAATAATTAACAGTATAATTAGTAAATCTGAACACAAATGAGCTCTGAGTCCTGAAGGAAGCCAGCCAAAAAAATCAGAAATTTTTAGTTATGCCATCCTGGGGTAAAGCTCAAATATCCCTTAAAGATTTTGCTGATTCAAGTAACTAAGTAGTCTCTAATATCATTTGTTATGGGGTGTTTAACCAGGGACAGCATGAGGCACTAGCTATGGCATAAACTCTTCTTTGGTCTATCAACAAATGATCTAAAGCAATCCTATTATCAAGAACCACTGAAGCTGGGGAATTGAAAATCTTTCTTTGGTTGGCTGTTGCTTTGTGGTAGTGACAAACAATGTCCCCTAAGCTTTTTGATAAGTTCCTAATTGTGTATTCATTCATTGCAATGCTGGTCCAAAGAAAACATATTTTTTCCAAATCTTGCACATTCACAGGGGTTGATACTCTCAGGCATAGAACACCAGCTGTACATTTTGACCTGTGAATACGTTTGAAAATGATGTCCTATACTGAGTTATCTTTCCAGGCAGAAATCAAAGGAAAAAAAGAAAGGCAAACAATAATTCTTATAGTGAGTGTTTGGCCTCTTGCATTATTTGGGAAATAGGAAAGAATTAAAGTAAGAAATGAAAGGAAAGATGAAGATATAGATTATACAGGCCTTGCCTGGAATCTTAGGTTAGCTGTCTGCAACAGATGCCACCTGATTGCCTTCCTAGTAATTTTTAATTTTAAATCCTCTGTTGTCACATATGGATTAGTTTTGTTTTGTTTCTTAAGATTTTATTGGGGAATTGGGGGAGGGGAACAGAGTTGGGGAATTGGGGAAGGGGAACAGACAAGTTGCTGTCCTTTTGCTCTTTAGTCTAGTTGTGGAGAGCGTGGCTTCACTGGTCCATGTTGATATTATCATTGCGCTCTTCCCAGGCAAGGCAGCCACTTGCTGGCCATTGGACAGCCGCTCATGGCGCAGCTCATGAAAGCTTACGCCCACTGTGGTCAGCCCCACTGCAGCCCACGTCATCACTGGAGATCCATGGCAGCCCAGCTCCAGGTTGAGCCGCTGACCACCATCTCAGCTGCAGAGGGTGCAGCGTCACCAGCCTTCATGTGAGATCTGAACCAGGGCCCTTCTGCTCAGAGCTGGCATCCCAAGCCAACTCCCAACCAATGTGCCACTCAGCCGGCCCGCACATGGATTAGTTTTAAGACATCCTGATAGTGTCCTTTCCATCTTGGTGGAAAGAGTCTTTCTGGGCATGTCTTTCCCAGCATATATATAATTGACTTGTTGTAACTATTGTTTTTTTTTGTTTGTTTGTTTTTTTATT
>NW_017733515.1:38001-38901 GCF_001890085.2 Hipposideros armiger | reverse complement strand
CAAATCACTGCACCAGGAGTCTGAGGTATAGCTTCCTAGACTTCTCTCCATCTCACTATCACTTGTGCTCTTCTCTGTGCTCTTGGGGAAACTATTTTTATCTATAATACTTTTGGGAACACATGTTCTGGGAATTCTAATGAGTACTGGAACAAAATGAATACGGTCTCTTCCTTCACAGAGCTTAAGATAATCCTAAGGGTGAGGCCACTACTGAGGACGCCTTTGAGTAGCTTCTCCAGGAATTCATGGCCAAGAGAAACTGAGATGTTGTCTTCTACCACCTCCAACTTTGGGAATCCTTCCTCACCTAGTTTGGAGGGATCCGAAGAATCTCCCAGATTTTCCCTCTGATCGGACTTAAAAATCTAACTGTGTGCTCTATATAGCTCTATCTGGACATCCACAATATATTCAGATCTAGAGTTTCTGTCTCCCTCTCCCCTGCCTACCCTTTCCCAGTCCAGCAATAACTACTGTTAATTTTATCTCCTAAGGAGATCTCAAGTGCCTCTACTTGTCTTCATCTGCAGTGCAATCATTTGTTCAAGTTTCTATCATCTCTTATCTCAACTATAGTATATTCACCCTTGCGTAACTTCAATGACTCCCCCTCACTGCAGTCACAATTGTTCAAAATTAAAATCTGATCATTCTATTCTTTTCCTCACCACCAGTCTTAAACCCTTCAGTGTGTTCCCCTTGCTCTTTGCCTGAAGAATATTGGGTTGTCAGAAAAGTCATGACGTATTTTCTCTATGTTTTTCAAAGGTCATTTATTTATATAAAGAACAAAGATCAATCAATGATATATTGTCCGTTTTGTTTGATAAACTTTTGCCATCTTTCAGTAAGCTTCATAATTCCTCATTCATAGAAGAACCTGTCTTTATTTGTGAA
>NW_017733515.1:33975-35876 GCF_001890085.2 Hipposideros armiger | reverse complement strand
CATAAACTTTATGCAACTTTTCACAAGCTTGACGTGCATTCTTCCCTTTATGGAATTAAAACAGAAAAATATGGCAAAAATGCACAGTTTGGTCTTCCATCTTCAACTTGCTGTAAAATCTCCAAAACACAACCAAATCACTCAATTTTTTTTTCAGAATGAAGTTAGAACTGTCAGCTGTCAAATGACATAGCAATAACATAGATGCGAATGACTCTAGTACTTCCACAAATGAACTAGTGCCATCTGTTGCAAACATGTGTCATGACTTTTCTGACAACCCAATAAAATGCATAACATAAACTACATTGCCCCAGCACTCCTCATTAGCCTCACTTTAGGCTACTAGTCTTCTCATTTTGCCGCCTCAGGGTCTTTGCCCATGCCTCTCATTAGAAAGTTCCCATTTTAACTGCTTGCCTAGTATCCTCATCCTACAGATCTGAGCCTCTTCCTCAGGGAAGTCCATACTATTCCAAATTCTGACCATCACCCTTTCATCCCAACTAGGTTTCTATCTTATACATTCTCACCATGCCCTTTAATTTACATTAGGGCACTTATCACAGTATGTAATATATATTAGTATGGTCAGTTAGTAAATATTGGTCTTCCCTATCTGATTTTAAGTTCCATGAAATCAGGAACCACAATGCTTTGTTTATCTTCATGTCCCCTTGCCTAGCACATTGCTGGCATGTAGACCAGTGTTCAACAAATATTTGTTGAATGAATTCAGAAATCAAGTCTATATTAGCCTTTCTGACTAAGGGGTAATCTATCACTTAAGATCAAGCTTGCCAACCCCATCAGTTGTGCCATCCATGTGTCAGTTCAATTTAAACCCTGTAACTTCCGTAAGCCTTTGACACTTCCACAAGAGCTCCTTACCTCTGGTTGTGCTATCAGTCTCCCCTCAAACACTAGGCAGTGTTGTCACAGTGATTTCTCATGATCTGTTGGTCCAGAAACACTGTGAAGGGGGCTCCCTCCATGTTGAGCCACCTGGGACCCGGCGGTCACAGAACAAAGAGCGTCAAGAATCATTTCATCTGCTTCTCTGCCTGTAGTTGAAGTCATCCAGGCTGAAGACAATCTCTTCAATTTAAAATCTCTGCAGAAACTCCATTACTTCTGTGAGTAACCCAGCCCAATATTTAATGANGTATAAAAGTGGAGTTAGGGAGACTCAAAACAACCTGCCTATTCTAGAGGGAGCTATGGAAGATGAACAGCCCATTCAAGGCCACCATGAACACTGATGCACACACCACTATCTGGTGGAAAGATGGTAACTCCATAGGAACTAACCATTCCAAAAGAAGAAAAATATAGGGAATATTTATGTGTATTCTGGGGATTGTAAATATAACAAGACTAAAAACATCCAATATAACTTACACATGAGAATGTTTGGAAATCCTGTATTTCAGGTGCCTCTAAAGTCCCCTGAAGACAGAGCCAAATAAAAGACTCTTTAGCCTACAGTTACAGTGAGAGCAGGTCTGCTCCTTGTTCATATTCATGGCTTTAAATTCGATTGACCCTGGACCCATACCCCATCTGAGAAAATAGTTCTCTAAATGGATGCTTTTCCAGATTCCAGTACCCAGTATCACTCACAAAGTTTTGTTGAATAATTACATGGAAAAGCCTGAAGTGTCAGAATTCAACATAGTTTCAGAGTCATAGAGGGCAAAAGAGACAGAGAAATTATCTAGTGTACATATGCAAACACACACAACACACACTTATTGTGAAGATCTGCTGCTTAAAACTCTATTTAAAGTTATCAGTAATTCTTTTCATTTTCATTCGCTTTTCTGGAAACACCTGCTTATGAGGTAATTTCCATCTTTTGCATGTACAACATATTGATGACTTTGAAAAACCAAATTATC
>NW_017733515.1:24815-28269 GCF_001890085.2 Hipposideros armiger | reverse complement strand
AGAAAGAAGAAAAGGAGAAAGGAAAATTAGAGTGACTTTTAAAACCCAAAATGCTTTCTTCAAGTTCTTTTTTGAACTCTGGCACCATCTTCAATGAAAAACTCTAGAATTTGGAGTGTTGAAAGCCTAAGACAAAACCCCTGGCCAGTGGTTCCCCAGGCACCTTCTCTGTGCTCTTGACCAGGGTTTATAGGCTCTTCTCAGTTCCCTGCTTACTCTCCACTCTGCTGCTAACTCTCTTCTGAAAAATAGGGCTTTTCTTCATGAGCAGAAATGCCAACAGGTATCTCCATACTTTACAAATTCCAATGCACATTCTGAATGAAATAAATAAGTGCCTAGTCAGGAAACTCTCCCAGCACTCAAAATTTCCTTGGGCCCCCCCTTTTCCCACTAGCCACTTCACCTCCAAAGTAGAATGGAATCTGATCTGAGTTCTGTCCTTGAGAAGAGCACTTTTTATCCTTGATTTAAATGAAGACACTGAAGCAGGTTTGTACACCCACCAGGGAGAAAACGTGAGAAGATAGAATCTGGGTCTAAAAATGCTTCTGTGAGTTCTAACCATGGATTCACAAGATGAAATGATATAAGGAAAGGCCCAGGGCTCTGCTGTGGTTCCCCCCAAAAAAGAAAGGTTTGGAATGAAAGGCCACACATTGAAATTGTGGAAGCTTTTTTTCAATTATTGATTCAACATGTTATTAAACGGTAATATTTTACTTCCCCTCCCCGACCCCTGTCCCCCCAGGGAAAAAAAAAAGTAAATGGTGCGTTCTTGGTTTAAATTTTAAATTTACAACATATAGAGCAAGGTTGGTGGTAGGTATGTCTACTTGCGACTGCTCAGAGCACTTATAAAATTTTGTCTTCACTGTTGGGAACCCCACTTTCATATAGCCACAGCCATTCTGGAGAGGATGGCCAGGAGGTCAAGGTTATCTGAAGGCTAGGTTAGCTGCAGCAGAACTGAAGACTGGAGTGTTTCATTAAAAGCAGAACCTGAGAGGAGACAGGGCGGTGCACTTGAAGGGGCCTCTCTGTGAAACAGGAATTCATCTCATTCCAGGTGATGTAGAATGGTAGGGCTGGGGTCATGGATAGAAGTTACATAGAGTTCAAGTTTAGCACCATTGAACCCTCCATTGGATGCAACTGACCTCACAGGCTCATTGCACACAAATTTTCAAATATCTAACAGTTAAGTATCATGATTCATCGCTTCCATATCTTCCCCCTCTACCATAACCTATCACCAGTCGTGTTTGTGACTTAGTACAGTAAAAGTGTATTTCATAGCGGCATCTTTGTGTGCAATGAATCTGTGAGATCAGTTGCGCCCCACGGTGGGTTTTAAGGAAGAGCTCTGCCAGTAAGAATTTGACTGAGTGGCAAGCACGGCAGGTGAGCAAGCACAGAAAGGACAGCTTTTGGGGTAGAGATGCTGAGAAGGAATTCAAGTGATATGTGGTGAGGGTGGCTGACTTGAGTGACATTTGAAGACTCTCACAAACCCAACATTCTATGATTGGAGTGAGGGGCTTTCCTCAAATATGGCATATACCAGTAGGTAGACAGCTAAGAATTTCCAGCCCTCTAAAGCCTGAGAAAGAAAGAAGCCAAATATCTCTCACTACACTTCTCACAAGGCATGAAATTTTATTTCTTCAGGCTTTGAAATCTTGCCTCAGTCTCTAACAAGGATATCGTGCTCGAAGGGGAGCTACCACATATCAAATTGGACTTAAGCTAAATTTCAGTCCATGCTCGGAGGCAGCCCCCAGGTCAACACAGGGGAGGGGAGGCTGGAAGTATTCTTCAAGCTTCCAAGGAGCTTGCAACCTGCCTGTTCTGAACTAGTGTAGTTGTGTGTG
Source organism: Hipposideros armiger (assembly GCF_001890085.2). NCBI lineage: Eukaryota > Metazoa > Chordata > Mammalia > Chiroptera > Hipposideridae > Hipposideros > Hipposideros armiger. The sequence goes on along the minus strand of NW_017733515.1, from coordinate 26,395 downwards.
CACAGTTATCCAAAACATGTGCTTACTTTTTAAAATGTATATGGTTTAAACAAATAAAAGCAAAGGGTATACAGCAAACACCTATTATAGTTTTCCTCCCATCAGACCTCTAGTCCTTAGATAGGAGCTTCGTGAATGTCCTTCTTGAGATGTGTAGATAAATACTGATGTGTAGATATCCTCCTTGCACACTTTTTTACACAAATGGTACCAATGTTAGACGCTACACACTTTTCTCTATAACATGTTTAAATTTAGTGAACAAAAGAGTAGAAACCTTTAAAACAAATCCTCATGGTTTTCTTTTTAAATCTGACCCAGCCACAGGCAATAGATGGCTGTCAGTCCATCATTTTACTCCTTCAACAAATAATGGTGGTGTTATTCTTTCATTAAATACTTCTTAAAGTTTGTATTCCCTACATCCTGGCTTCCTCTCTAATTTAATGCAGCAGTGGTCCTTACCCTGGATAAAATAATAAAGGAGATAAATGTGTTGATTGTAAGTAGTTCTTAAGAGTGTAATGCTATTTATCAACACACAACACTAGCAGTTACAAGTGGAATCACCAATGCATTAATAATTGATTCTGAAGATAAGTTGTTCCTCTATGAGAGGTTAGCTAAGTATCTTAGGAAATCAATTAGAAAATGCTACGTTCTCTTTTTGGGATATCTAATTCCTGAACAGTGTTCTGTTCACTGAGTTCGTTACATGTTATCAAGAGTAAAGGGCTTCTAGGAGTTAGACGCTGAACTGAAACCTTCCTATTCTTTCTTTATTTCTTAAACCTGATCTTTCTATTATTGTAGATGAAACCCAGAGAGCTGCTTACTTGACTATTGGCTAAAAGTAGCAAATGACGCATTAACGAAGTTCCCCTGTTTGATTCCAAAAGCTAAACCTCTTGGACGATTCCCTGTTAAGTAAACCACTTCCCAGCTGTAGGGGATATGGAGTCACCATGGTGATTATTACTTTAACATGACAGAAGGGAGATATTATAGGTTGAATTGTGTCCCCTGCAAAAAAAAAGGCATGTTGGAGTCCTAACCCTCAGTACCTCAGAATGTGACTTTGCTTGGAGATAGGACCTTTACAGAGGTAAACAAGTTAAAATAAGGTCATCAGGTGGGCCCTAATCCAATATGACTGGTGACCTTATAAAAAAGGAAATTTGGACACAGAAACATATACTCCTAGAGGGAAGAGACACAGAGAAAAGATGACCATCTACAAGCCACAGAGCAAAGCCTGGAACAGGTCCTTCCCCCACAGCCTTTGAGAGCTGTCAATCCTGCTGACACCTTAATCACTGACTTCTGGCCTCCAGAACTGGGAGACAATAAATTTCTGTTGTTTAATCCACCCGGTCTGTGGTACTTTATTACAGAGCTATGCAATGGTCTTAATGTATAATTGTTTTGGCAGAATCATGGAGTAAAAACAATCCTTATGATCTCATCTATTCCACCTTCTTGCCTCTAAGCATCTTCCCCAGATGACTACCTTTTAAAAATTGTGATGTCTGCCTAAAATTGCTTCATGAATGGTTAAGAACAAAGACTCTTTGATCAAG
>NW_017733515.1:19675-24238 GCF_001890085.2 Hipposideros armiger | reverse complement strand
GAGAATAAATTTCTCATGGAAACAATGTGTGAACTGGTGGTTCCGGTCTCTCTCTAGCTAGCAAGAGCCCATTGAACCAAACGTGGTTCAGCTGTAGGATTAACTGTAGTAGGCTCAGTTCTGTGATTTGACAACAGAAGTCACACAATCAGGAGAGAGGGGAATATAGAAAAAAGAAAAGCAAACGTCTTTCTCCTTTCCTGGACACAGGGCCAGCCCTGGGAAAGTTCCTAAAACAAACCAACCATGTTGCGTCTTTGGCTTTCTGCCATCTCCCCCATGCAACCCTTCCCCAGGACCTAATGCCCGCCCCACCAAGCACTGCAGGACCCTTGTTGTTTGAAATCCCTCAGCGAGGCACCCCCAACACCCCAAGGCTAGCCTACCTCTGAGCAGGCTCTAGGCACCAACATTAGGCCTGCCGCTCCAACCCACTGTCACTCTGCATAGATCTGCCCTCTCACTGGGTCGCAGAAGGAAGGCAGCAAAATCACCTCATGATCAAGTATGAAGGCGGACTGCGTGTTGGTCCTCCCAGATGTGTGTGCAAGAAACCCTGGTGGACGTTCAGGTGTGTCAGCAGCAGGGTGCAGGGGAGCACCCTGTGGAATAACATCAGCTATGTTGCTATGAGCATCGATGGAGCTCCAGGCCCTGTGCTAAGTGGTTTACTTACATTATTTATTCAGCAATATTTGAGTACCAAGAACAATGAGCACTAAGACTATAGCGCCAAGGAAATATGTCCCTGTCCTCGTGGAACTTACACTCTTGTGCATTATCTCAATTTGTTTTCATCATCACCTAGAAGCCTGCTACTGTCACGTTCCCGTTTTACTCGGTGAAAACCTGAAGTGCCCAGCGATTAACACACACCTCAAGGNAAAAAGGTGAAGGGAGATAAGAGGTTCAAATTTCCAGATATAAAACAAATAAGTCATGGGGATGTAATGTGAACTATAGGGAATATAGTTAATAATATTGTGATAGTGTGGTACAGTGTCAGATGGTTGCTGGAATTATCATGGTGATCACTCCTTTAGGTGTATAAATGTTGAATAACTATTATATACACCTGAAACTAATATAATATTGTATGTTAGCTGTATTTTAATAACAATCTTTCCTTTAAAAAGGTGATCAAAGGCCGGCTGAATGGCTCAGTTGGTTAAGAGCTCTCTCAAGAGTGTGAACTCTGAGCAATAGGGTCATCGGTTCGATTCCTGGCCCAGGCTGAGCTGCCACTGAGCTGCCAACAGGTGGCAGGATGGCTCAGCTAAAAAAAAAAAATGTGATCAAAACTACTCCAAAGTATAAAAGAAAAATGACCCCCATCTCCAAAGTCCTGCCCATCTCCTGCGCCCATAGCTCACTGTGCTTATATGTCTTCATGGAGAAAGGAGTGTAGATGGGGAAAGTCAGACCCTTGGAGAAGCTGTTGTTCATTCTACCCAGGGAAGCCCAGAGAGCAGCAGAAAGAAGGGGAGTGGTGGGGTGTTCTCATCTTGTGAAGCCCTACGCATAGGCCCCAGGTTCTCCCCTACATGCTGAGGCCTTTCAAAGCTGGGCTCTTGGCAACAGCCTTTGAAATAACCAAGAGCTGGTAACACAGGTTTGACATGAATATGCAAATAAGAATACTCAAGTCTCCCACTCCATGCTTTCGGATCTTTTTAAAAAATTCAGCCACTAACCATGACTAACAAAAAATAAAGGAGAAAGAAAAAGTGGTCTGACCTTCACTTAGTTTCTCCCACTGACCTTCTTGTGCTAGAGCCAAAGCCCTTTTCAGATGTGAGAGAATGACGGCTGGGGTCTCAACGAGGAGCTGGGACCACTAAGTGCTAAAGACATTTCCACCTCCCTTCTCTAACAAAAGCTTTGGAATGGATAAATGGGCACTACTCAGTTCTGTCAATCAACCTCCATTGCTCTATTTTCGTTGCTACTAAGATGTATAAAAAGCTAAAGTTTGCCACAAAGCCCCCATCAATGTATTCAGGGAAATCATGGGGAGGCTTAATGAGTAATGTCTGTAAACTTGCCAGGACGCTAATTGTGCGTATCATTTCCTTACAGCCTCTCCATCCTGTCACTCTGGTCCCAATAATCACTTTGGCTTCCATACTTCTTCCTTTGTGTGCCTGCTCCCCAGAGATGGGCCGGGAGGGAGGTACCTCAGAGGCAGGCACGTCTCTATAACAAGATGTGACAATGAGTTTGGGGAATTCACTGGCTAAACATAATTATAAAAAAGAACTCTGCATCATTGTCCACTGCTTTTCGGAGGCACAAATGAGTGGTGAGGCTCCCCTGTTCCTACCACTCAGAACAGGGGCAGGCACACAGCAGGGATTGACTGATTGACCTACCCTGCCTGTGGGGGAAGGGACAAGTTTAAATAAAGCCTGAATCAACTGTCAAACCAAACCTAATACAAACNCAACTCTGCCCTTAGCATTGGCTTCACCATTAGCAAGTTACTTTATTTCTGTAAACTTTAGTTTACTCATGTGTAGACTGGGTGTAACAAGAGTACGTACCTCAAACAGTTATAACAATTAAATTAGCGAATTCAGGTCAAAGCTTAGCATAGTGCTCAATAAATGTTAGCTATTGTTACTGTTCATTTCATTGACACCTTCTTAGATTAGCTTAGGTTCATGACAGAACTTAGCTGTAGGTCAGCCCCATCTTGGCCTGGTATTTGAATGGATTGACCGAAGACATGGATAAGAGCAACTTTTGTTCTTAATTTTATAAGGTAAGTGTGATAAGAAGGGATTGGATCTATAACAGAGCACTCAGAATGATGAAAGGGAGCAGAACCAAGACCTGTAAGGAAAAAATATCCACACCAAACATCTGCTGGTCACTGTTTTCTCAGCACCCACTCTGCGGAGAGTCCTACCTGAAGCGCTGTCACTACAGAGGACAGCGTCCAAAGATGGGAACTGGCCTGACAAGGCCTGCCGTTACTAGAAGGCTATTAGAATTGAGAGTGGCAAAGTCTCAAGGTCTTCAGACCTTTTGACCCATTTTCTAATTTCAAAGAACAGGAAATAGAGGTCCTGAAAGGTGGGGAGATTTCAACAAAATTATCTGTCAGATTCACAAAAAAGTTGTGAGAAAGGTAAGAGAGTTCTGTTATGTAGAAGGAGAACTGACCCCAGAGAGTCATCACATAGAAATCAAAGAGCCCCAACGTCATCATCCCTGAAGAGCTGTGAAAATAAGATGATGATGATGATGATATTACCAAATACTGGGCAACTACTATGTGTGCGGCACTATGTTAATTGCTTTACATACATGATTACCTCATTTAATTCTCACAAAACAACCTTGCAAAGTGGTTATAAAGAATATTAGAGCTTAGATAGGATATTCAACTTATCCAGTACCTGGAGCTAGAGGGACCATCAGCCTCTACTTTGGACAGCCACTTAGAGGCAGCCACAAGCAACAGGTGCTGCTAAGGGCCCTTCTTGCTCTGTGAGTATATATTTTTAGAACATACAAGCCACAGCAATGAGAAGTTATATATTTTATCGGTGAAGTAGATTCACTTGGTCTTCCATATAGAGTTTTGAACTGAAAACTATCATCAAAAATAACCACAGCAATCATCTTGGTGTAAAGACAGGTTCTCATACAAAATCTTTGGTGACATTTTGGTCTGGTATTGATTGCTTTTGTGCTACCATAGACTTGCTGAAATCGTTGCTTTTCATCTAAGTAATGACATAGCAGTATTTCCCCTTGTGCTTTTCTAGTACAATATAATGAAATGCAGTGAAAACCACAGGAAATACTGTGGTCAGGTTTTGAACTTGAGCCATCATGTAGACGTGAACAGTACTGTAGAATAAATAAAAGGGGTGACATAATTGGAAGGACTTCGTCGGTAACAAAGCAGCCTGGAGGTGACAAGAGAAACATCACTTGGGGGACCTGACTCATGACCCTTGTTACAAATGTCTCCATTTAAATCCAAGCGAAGGGCAAACCAGGGGGACCCCACTTGGGACACATCCTCACCTCTGAGAAGCAGTGTGCTGGGGAGAGGGAACATGGGAGGATGGCTGCATGTGTAAGTACTGGCATATTTCATAACAGCATTGTATTTTACTTCAGTTAGAGGACAAGCATTTCCTGAGCACATTCTGTTTTCAGAGCCAAGTAGAGGGCTGGCAGAATGTCCCGTGGCAGGATTGCATAAGCTCTCCTTCTCTGTCTCATCTCTAGATGGTTAAAGTAGCAACTGCTCTTCCATTTCAGCAGGAAGTGAAGTAAGACCACCTGTATTTCTGTAAATTGCCAAGGAAGCTTGCAAAAGGTACATTATGAACCCAAAATAAGTTAGTGCAGAAGGCAAGTGTGAATGAATAGTTGTTGACATAGCATTTATTGAACATTTTTTATGTGAATGTGTGTTATAATGCATTAGCTGACATAATCTTCTCAACAACCTTATGATAGGTGCTATTATGATGCCTCATTTTACAGATGAGAAAACTAGAGGGCCGGCCGAGTGGCGCAGTGGTTAAGAGCTGCCTTTGG
>NW_017733515.1:14245-18200 GCF_001890085.2 Hipposideros armiger | reverse complement strand
ATGGTGACACTCAGTGAGGAAGGAAGCCGTGGATGTGGTCTACCCTTTCTCCAAGTGGTCTGGGTGCAGGACATAGCCACTTCCAGGACACTGGACAAACCATTTCCTGAAGCCGGCCCCCTCCTTACCTTTATTCCTCCTCCTGAACACCCCTAGCCCCAGGGAACAAATGAAATTAAGAACCCCCTCCTTACTTCCGCATCTGTGCTCAGTTTGGGTCTGAATTAAAACATGCAAGCCCAATGCTGCCACTTGGACACGAGGGGGCGCCTGACGCTCACAAAATCCCTGAGATTCCCAGAAAGGGTCCTGCAGTTCCTGTTTGATCTTATTGGCATGGAACATAATGTGTCCCTATACTACTAAAAGGTATCACTTCTAATGGATCAAAATATACCATATTTTGCAACAAACTCATTTTTTTGTTTGTTTAATAGCTTTTCCTACTGGAGAACTCTTCCTTTTAGACCATCTAAATCTGACATCCCTCTAGTTTAGTGCTATGAGACCACACTGAAAGAATGGGTCTCTTTTGTCTCATGGAAAACCATTATTCTCCTAGACCCCACTATTCCTAGTCCCTAAGATAACCCAGAATAACACAGAACACAGGCAACAATGATAAATGTAATAATAAAAACAAAGGTAGGCTTTTCGCTCAAGATGACAAAGTATGTGTAAACATTGTGCTCACCTCCTGTCAGGACCACATCAATTACAACTAAGCCACAGAACAACCATTATTAAGAATTACCTAAAGTCTAGCTGAACCAAAGCCTTACAACTACAGGCATGCAGAAGAAGCCACCACAAAACTCATAAGAGGGGCAGAGATCCAGAATGGAATGGGCTGCTCTCACACCCATGTGTGACCATTAAAAGTTAGGAGGGATATCTTGGCTACAAATGTCATTCCCCCCCACCACCTGCGCGCAAGGAGCAAAGGGTCCCAGCCCTTCCCCAGCCCAGGGTTTCAGAGCTGGGAGGGAAGTACCCATAATTCCTGGGGGTGAAAACCAGCAGAGATTGTAGCTGAGTGAGATGGCACACTGCACTCCCAGGTGCTCCTCTTAAAGAGACTGTGCAAGGACTTACTGACAGACTCACTCACTCTGAGCTCCAGCACAAGGGCAGCAGCTTGAAAGGCACCAAGGACATATGGGGAGGAACTAAATAATCTAGCTTCAGGGTGAGGGCTGGAGGGGCAAACTTCTCCTGGATGGAAGAGCTGGGGGAAGCCATTGTTTCTTTGTTGATCCCTCCCCTGTGTGCAGACCAGGCAGATGCTATATCTGAGTTACCATCAAATTGGCTATCACCTTTTGTCTGCCCCACCTTAGTGATTCCCTGAGACCATGCCCCACCCAAATTTTGGGCACACCCAGGCTGCTTCCAGTGGCTTTTCCATATAAACAGCCTGCTTTGGCTCATGCTGCAGACATTCCTAAAATTTCTCAAATGTTCACAAATCTAAAACAAGCAGCATCTGGCTTCAGTTTGTCCTATACCTCTGGCTGAACAGCCCTAAGCCAGGGACTAACAACAGCCGGCCTTGGTTCACAGCTTGGCCTCTCAAGGCAGCTCTAAGCACAGCGTGGGTGGTGGCCATCTCTGGATCGCTTTGTGGATCATGCCAGGTGGCTCCTGGCAGGGCACAGGCTGAGGCTGAACTTGGCCTGAAGCAGATCCCCTCCCCAGAGGCCCCAGAGCTGGCAGGCCCAGCGGACAGCTTTGGACTGGGGCAGAGCATTGCCCTGCCACCTCCAAGGATGATACACCCAAAGGGCAGACTGGGCAGGCACTAGAGCCCCTCTAAAATGACCCTTGCTCTGTAGGGTCAGCCCCTACACAACAGCTCCTGCACTGCAGTCACAGCCAGTCCTACAACAAATCAGCCTGTGGGCCAATCCCTCCCACTGACATGCAAACAGCAATCAAGTCTCAACTACAACAGGAGGGCACATACAACCCACACAAGGGACACATCTGGAGCACCCAGCTCTGGTGACCAGGGAGACTGCACCACTGTGTCTGACAGAACACCTACTACATGAGGCCACTCTACTGAGACTGGGAGACATAGCAACCCTACATAGAAACAAACATAGGGGGGCAGCCAAAATGGGGAGACAAAGAAACACTTCCCAAATAAAAGAACAAAACAAAGCTCCAGAAAAAGAACTAAGCAAAATGGAGACAAGCAATCTACCAGACACAGAGTTCCAAACACTGGTTATTAGGATGCTCAGTGATCTCAGGGAGAGCTTCAGCAAAGAGACAGGAAACAAAAAATGGAGATAGAAAACATAAAAAAGAACCAGCCAGAAATAAAGAATATAGTAACTGAAAAGAAGAATTCCTTAGAGGGAAACAACAGTAGATTAGAAGAAGCAGAGGATCCAATCAGTGATGTAGAATGTAGCAGAAAACACCCAATCAGAACAGCAAAAAGGAAAAAGAATCCAAAAAAATAAGGAGAGTTTAAGGAACCTCTAGGACAACATCAAGTGTACCAGTATTCATATTACAGGGGTACCAGAAGGAGAAGAGAGAAAGCAAGGAATTGAAAACCTATTTGAAGAAATAATGATAGAAAACTTCCCTAACCTGGTGAAGAAAATATATATACAAACTCAACAAGCACAGAGAGTCCCAAACAAGATGAACCCAAAAAGGCCAACACCAAGATACATCATAATTAAAATGCCAAAGGTTTAGACAAAGAGAGAATTTTAAAAGTAGAACGAGAAAAGCAGTTAGTTACCTACAAGGGAGCTCCCAGAAGACTATCAGCTGATTTCTCAACAGAAACTTTGCAGGCCAGAAGAGATTGGCAGGAAATATTCAAAGTGATGAAAAACAAGGATCTACAACCAAGATTGCTCGGCCCAGCAAAGCTATCATTTAGAATCAAAGAACAGATAAAGAGCTTCCCAGGCAAGAAAAAGCTAAAGGAGTTCATCACCACCAAACAAGTATTCCAAAAAATCTTAGAAGAACTTCTTTAAGACAGGAAAAAATATATTAAAAATATGAATAATAAGATGGCAGTAACTATTATACATATCAACAATTACTTTCAATGTAAATGGATTAAATGCTCCAATCAAAAGATAGGGTGGCTGAATGGATTAAAAAACAAGACCCTTACATAGGCTGTCTACAAGACACTCACTTCAGATCAAAAGACACCCAAAGACTGAAAGTAAAGGGGCGGGAAAAATATTTAATGAAAATGGAAAAGAAAAAAAAGCTGGTGTAGCAATACTTATACCAGACAAAATAGACTTTAAAACAAAGGCTATACAAGAGACAAAGAAGGACCCAGCAATCCTACTTCTGGGTAATTATGCAAAGAAAACCAAGCCTCTACTTCAAGAGGACATGTGCATCCATATGTTCATTACAGTATTGCTCACAATGGCCAAAATGTGGAGGCAGCCTGAGCATCCATATATATATATGTCACCTCCTCTTTATCCATTCATATATATATAATGGAATATTGCTTGGCCATGGAAGGGAATATGTTCTCACCATCGGTGGCAGCATGGATGGACCTGAAGGGTATTGTGCTGAGTGAAGTATGTCAGACAGCAAAAGACAGATGCAATATGATTTTGCCTATATGTGAAGTCTAAAGAAAAAAAATAAACACAACTGAAACAAACTCATAGGTACAGACAAAATTTTGGTGGTCACCAGACAAGGGGAGGGTTGGGAATGGGTGAAAAAGATGAAGGCATTAATAAATTGGTACTTACAAAACAGTCATGGGGATGTAAAGTGAAGCATAGGGAATATAATCAATAATATGGTAATAACTCTGCATAGTGCCAAGTGGGTACAAGACTCGTCAGGGAGATCACTTCTTAAATTATATAAATGTCTAACCACTGTGCTATACTCCTGAAATTAATATAACATAATATTGAATGTCAACTGTAATTGAAAA
>NW_017733515.1:7882-10012 GCF_001890085.2 Hipposideros armiger | reverse complement strand
CCATCTAGCGTAAGACATACACACTCACTAGTCACTGAGTTAAAGAAGCAAGTCGAGACATTTAAAAGGGGTCAAGGTCCCTAGGAGATCTGAAAGTAGGTGTGTTTAGTCAAGGTTAGCACAGCCTCCACCACCCCTGGCCTTTCTAGAATAACTGAATAACTGTTTAGCTCTTTAGGGTGACCTGTTGTTCTTCAGACAAAAACAAACAACCGGGGACATGCTTCCTCTGCTAACATTTGATCTCAGAGAAATGCCCTTTCCATTTGCAAGATCAGAACGCTTCCCTTCTGTAATATAGAACTTTGGGGGCCACCTAGCTCAGCTTCAAGTTCTGTATTCTCAGGAGGCTGTTAGCCAGCTCCTTCCATTTGGAACAGCTGTCACGTGTGTAGTGCTAGTCAGCACAAGGATTCTGACCCCGAAAGAGGGCGTCCTCCACCATCCCTCCACCCCTCTCCGACTGTACTTGCCCACATGGAGGTGTGTGCCCCGTCCCTCCTGCCCCCACAGCCTCCTTCTCCAGAACAAGGCTTTCCAAAAGACCACCTTCACATGCTCAACTGCTGCCTCTGACAGCTTAGCTGGAGAGTGTAACTGACAGAGAAGAGGGAAATGAAAAGTGAGAAGGTGAGGAGAGACAGACTTTGAAAGAGCAGAAACATAGCTCTGTTAGTTATTTTCAATATTTTTAAAAGCCCAATTGAAATGGTGTGTTTACCCTTTAATAGCATGAGTGAACAGGCTTGTCAATACCAATAAGCCAGTTTATTCATTTTTCAACAAATTCATTAAGCACCTACTAAGTGCTACACCCTGAAGATACAGAGGTAAATCAGGCAGATATGCTGTTGACCCATGCAGAAGCTTACATTCCGGANTCTACTTGAGCAGAACCAGGAAGAGGTGGCCTTATTGTGGAATGGAACATGGCTAGCATACCAACATGCATAAGAAAGAAACCCTCCCAGGTCCCATCCCTGCAGGCTGGTGGATTACCACCATGTCTCAACCCACACACACCCTACCAACAACCTTTCCAGCTCCTGGCCCTAAGTCTCCCCCGTTTTTGATCACTGACCTTGCCTTTGGTATGAAATGACCTTGCCTATGTATGCACCTGCAGCTTCTTATGCACCACCCTTCACAGAAGTCTTTTCTGAGCCCTCAACTCCTTTTAATGTTTTCTGGATTTTATCTCTTTATTGAGATCTGGACAGGTATTCGGAGTCACATTTTTTTTAGATGAAAAAAGTGAACCCAGGGACCACGAATGGCCTTTTCAGAGGCACAGAGGGTCACAGCAACACTGAAGCATCAAGACCAACTTCTGCCAGCCCAGTGGGGACTGGGGATAGAGGGGGTGTGCCAGCCTGTTTGCTACCCTTAGCCTTTGTTCCTTTGTCTCTCCCTGAAGATCATTTGAGTCACCTCAGGGCCTTAGAGCCTCCACTGGGCAGTGGACACAAAGTGGCTTTATTCTGGCGACTCTCCTTTATGAGTAGAGGCAAGGGTGTAGTTGGGGTTGGAATCACCTGTTAGTTTTAGGATTTACTTTTTAACTTCTCTTATGCAGTTTTTCCCTTCAGCCTTGGTTATTGGGATTAATTGGGACATACTGGCATATTTTTTAAGATAACCTAATATTTGCTAATCTATGAAAGAAACTGCAATGTTCTAGAGAAACACAATGTCCAGATAGCACATTAGAAGCTCCGCTGCATTGGGTCGACTTCCAATGTTCCATTTCTTTTTTTTCCAATTCTTTGGCAACCATTCCTAGCATTTTTACTGAGGGTAGGAAGAGGGGAAGGAGGCAGTGGGAAGCTACCTGGCTGCCCTTTAAGTGAAACCGTCAAATCAGTTTGCTGTAGCTAACAAGGGGAGGCAGGAAACCAACTGGACATAAGCGTACTTATTGTAACCTGTTTGATCCATTAACACGTATACCCCTCTGGCATACTCCTCATCTTCCTCCTCTCTCTTCCTTGTTAGAGGGAAGGTGGGGGAAGACCCCAAGCTGAAATCTATGGGTAAATCCCCACATTTCAAAAGTTGTGAATTCTGGGAGTCTTTTTATAAGACTAGCTCTAGTTCTGATAGGAGCCGAGAAGGTTACATTGAGGCAGG
>NW_017733515.1:2411-3782 GCF_001890085.2 Hipposideros armiger | reverse complement strand
TTTGACTCCACCATCTGTTTTGAGGGAGAGTTCAGAAAAGTCATTGGAGCTCCCTTTCACATTTTTCTGCCTCTTTGTTTCCCAGAAACAAGCGCTTTGCATGGTTGGACACAGCAGGAGGTGCACCACCAATATGCAGCCTGTCCTGGAAGATTTATTTCTCCACAGAATAAATCAAGGCATTTGTTCATTATATATTTAAATGCTAATGACCCGTGTGAAGAAAAGGTTAATGCTGGTGGCACAGCTAGTCAGGGCTGGCTTGGCCCTTCATAGTGGGAGAAGCCAGCACCCAACTAAGAAAGGAGCACCCCAAAGCCAGTCCAGCACAAAGAGATCCCTCATGGGACTGAAGTCCTCTCCTCCAAAGGTCTTATTAAATTGCACTAGTGTTAGCTGAAGGCAAGATAGTAACTCACATGAGCCAGAATTGACTTCTCTGTTGTCAGTAGAACACAAGTCACTGACGGCTTCCATTGGGCAGGAAGTTTTGATAGGAGTTAAGAAAGTTTTTAAAACTAAGAAGCTCTTGGGCAGTAAGAGCAGAGTGGAACAAGAATGGAGAGGAAGTTGGGTCTGTGTGGGTTAGGGTGGTGTCTTTCCTTGCCATCCTGTGTTAGAACTCAGTGTGGCGTGATGGTGCAGAGTGCACAACCAGGGCCCAGACAGTCTAAGTTAGGGTCCTGGATCCAACACTGAATAGCTATAAGACCTTGTGCAAGTTATTTAACCTCTCTCAACTCAGTTTCTTTATCTGTAAAATGAGAATGATAATAATAATCTACTTCATAGGATTGTTGGGAGTATTAAATGAGTTAATACTTGGAAAGAGCTTAGAAGAGGTCTTGCCACATAAGAAACATTCAGTAAATACCTGCCATTATTATTGTCATTGCCAGATAGCATAGGCCACTAAGAATCCACAGAATTAAAATGGAGGAAATAAAGGAAAATTTTTCCTAGGTCATGATCTTGTCTTAAAGTATGTTGTAGTGTGCTTTATAGTTTACAAAGCATCTTCCCATATGTTATCCCCATTTTCTGATCTGTAAAATGGTGAAAATAGCACATCTCATAGAAGGCTTCCAGAAGGATTAAATGAGATACTTCACGTAAAGTGTTGAATAAATGTTAGCTGTTTCTATTCGGTATTATCCCTGGTACTTAGCAGATGCTCATTCAATATTTGTTGAGTGAATGAATAAATATTAACTGCATGAAAGCCATAAAGATTGAGAATGAGTTTATTATCCTCAATTTTTTTTAGGTAAAAAACAAGTTTAGAAAAGCTCAACAGCTTGCACAAGGTCAGCCAACTCATTAGGGAAAGAGTCATGGTTCCAACTCTAGTTTGCTTCCCAAGATACCACA
>NW_017733515.1:0-806 GCF_001890085.2 Hipposideros armiger | reverse complement strand
CACTGGGACTTTTGTGGAAGGCCCTACCCCTGACTTGTTGGAACATGCTGTGACCTGATTTTGCACCTTACCTTTCTCAGCCTTGGTTTTTTCCACCTTTCATGTCCAGAGGGCATGTATTACCTTTTCTATCACCCATTTATTTGACAATCACAATAAAATAAGACCCAACATTTTATCATCTCCACTCCAGCCTCATTACAGACATGATATGTACATCCTTTCAAAGTCCCAGATAAAATTTTGACCACCCCATAACATCTTTCGTTAAACAAAAAATCAAAGATTAGCAGATCCAAGATGGTGGAGTAAATAAATGCTGTGCTTGCCTCACCCTGTAAACACATCAAAATTACAACTAAATTACAGAACAATCAACCTGGAAACCATCTGAAGTCTAGTTGAACAGAAGTCTTATAACTAAGGATATTTAAAAAAAAGCCATATTGAGACTTATAGGAGGGATGGAGAGATGAAATGACCAGCCACAAATCTCCGTGTGGTGGATGAAAATTGGGAGGGATATCTCAGCCATAGAGATTCCCCACAAAGGAGCAAGGGACCCCAGCTTCACACCAAACTCCCCAGCCTGGAGTACTGGTGCCAGGAATAGGAGCCACCACAGCATCTGGCCATGAAAAACAGTGGAGATTCCAACAATCTGGGTGGGACAGAAGGCTTCAGGACACCCAGACATCCTCTTAAACAACCCGCACACGGACTCACTCATTCTCAGGCACTCACCTTGGATTCCAGCGAAGAAACAGTGACTCAGCAGGGAAGATGGGGGGTGTCAGCAACATACG
>NW_017733514.1:35781-41967 GCF_001890085.2 Hipposideros armiger | reverse complement strand
CTCATGTGGGATCCTAACCGGAGCCCTGCTGCTCAGAGCTGGCATCCCAAGCCAGCTCTTAACCATTGCGCCACTCGGCTGGCCCAGTACTCATGTTTTGATTGAATACTTACTATACTAGAGAAGCTGTGTTAAGAGTTTTATATATTTTGTTTCATTTAATCATTAAAGTTTCAGAAATTTAATTCCCATTTCAAATTGTGAAAACTGGTACTTAAGCATATTAAACAACCTACACTCTAAGTGGCAGAAGCAAGCCCAATCCCCCTGTTGTTTGAACTGTAGGGCCGACAACTAGCAACTGAAATGTCTTCAGATCTAAACAAAGGTTAACTTAGGCTGCAAGAGTTGACAAAATTGCAAATGGTATATAACAAAACACACCTGTGAAGAACATGGCTGAGTTTTACTGTTAAACATAGTATCTTAGTAAGGACAGTAGAACCTGGATAAAAATGTATTCTGGAATGCCTGAATTCTGTGTTGGGCAGCCAGGCTTCATTTCCATGTGGTTCTTGAGGGAGACATAATCACAAGTGCCATTGACAAATGGAAACCCTGAGTACTGTTATTACTACCTGGTAAAATTAGCCTCTACCAATATCCCAGTGCAGGGTTGTTTGATAAAACAGGTTTTGAGTATGAAACTTAGGCTCTATATATTCAAGCAGGGTCATTTGTAAACAAACTTTACTTCTAGTCTTGCCAGCAGAGGGCCACTGAAACCTAGAAGAAAAACAGCCTTGAGTATGTGTAATATGACATGACGAGGGTCTTTAAATACTCCCAACTCACTTCCTTTGTTCACACAAATCCATGGAAAGAGGAAGAGAAGGCTGCAAAGATCGAAATATCTGATGAAACTCAGTAAATGTAGTCCAGTATTATGGAATCCTAGTAATAAGGGAGATGTCCCTGCCTCTTGAAATAAAGCTAGAGAGGCAATTGTCAAAAGGATGGATGCTGACTAACCTCTTTAGAACCACACGGTTTTTTGGTTTTTGTTTTCTGTTTTTGTTTTTTATTTTTTCTTTCTTTTTTTCTTTTTTTTAAAGTCTCAATGCCATGATTAATTACTAGATGACAATGCTTGTAGTCCTATGTCAAACCCAAGCAACAATATTCTTTCACTTCCAGGTCATCTTATGTTTAATAGAACAGACAAAAACATACAAATACAGAGAAAACAATACAGAAGAAAATGATACAGACACTTCCAGTGATATATATTCCATAAAATTGTAATCTTTTCAAGCTAAAATAGATTTGTTCAATACCTACTTCGTGCATTTACCTAATGAGTCTGGAATTTCTGTCATTAACGTTTTAGGTTAAGTCAAATCCACGATCTAGAACCAATAATAAATTATTTGATGCAGTAAAAAAAAAAGGGAGTGGGGTCAGGGCATTTATCTAAAAATTAGGGGAGATGACCTTCACACCTTGTCTGATTCAAGCTAACTATGAAACCTTTGGGCTTTATTTATTTATTTTTATTTTTGCTCTTTATGATTGAAGGATCACAAAGTCCTTCTAAATTTATATTTTGAGAATTTTTTGATGTACTTACCACTATAATTCCTACTAGTATTTTCTTAATCTAGATTCTCTTCAGATCTCAACTGATTATTATAATAGCTTCCTAATAACTCTGTCCCTTTCCTTTATAATGATCTAAGATACAAATCTGCCCATGTTGCTTCATCCTTATAAACACGTGATGGCCACACACCACCCATGGAGGAGTTTTAAAAATGGCATGGAAGACCCTCCATATCCTTAATGCCTACTTGGCTGGCCACATCTCCTCCATTCTCTGTTTTGCAAAGTACACTCCAGAAGTAATAATTGACTTTCTGTTCTGTCTTCTTGGAAGCAAAGCGTTTACAGTTTTCTTCATTTGGAAGACTTCTCATTAAGTTTGACTGAACATCTCCTAATTCTAAAACAGTCACATATTTTTACATGTATTCCTCATAACCTTAGACAGTAAGAATTATTATAATCTTACAGATTTAAAAAAAATCATAGAAATGAAAAATTATTTTCCTGAAGTTATGCCAAAAGAGTTTAATTTCAAATCCTATCACTTGTATATTACATTTCATAGTCCTGAAAAGTTTAACAGGACTGGGAATCTAAGCTATCATTTTTCATTCACACACAATTAGAAAAAGTGTATATATATATATATATATATATATATTCAAATATTTTGTAAAAACAATAGAAAATTGGTTAGAAAAAAGGTTAGTTCTTTAATTGTTCTCATTGTATTTCTAAGGTTTCAGTTTTATATTTTCCTTCCTAGTGTATATTCACACTTCTCATTTCAAATATAGTGCACCAAAAATACAAGTGAGAATTGTTCCTGCTGCCTTTAAAAGCTAAATCATCTCCCTCCTTTCTTCCCTCCCTCCGCCTCTCCCTCCCTCCCTCCCTCTTCTTTTCCTCTCTTGTTCTCTCATTTTGAGAATGTGGGCCAATAGTTTTTTATCATTTTTTTAAAGTTATTTACCGGCTACTCCAAAAAAAAAAAAACCAAAACAACACAAAGGCATTATGTAACAATAATATAAAGCAGGTCAAGCTATCAGCATTATGAGTTGTTTAAATAGAATCCTATTCCAAGTATATACAAAGAGCCCAAGACCCAGATCAGAATGAAGTGAATATGGTCATAAAGAAAGGGTTTTAGTGCCTTCCATTTTTACTTTGTCCCTGCTTTTATGATATAACTTGAAGTCTTTCCAAATGAAAATATAGTGGAAGTCTGGGAGATTGAAATATCCGGCTCATTTTTATTTTATTTCGCCAACTTAAAGGGAGAAAGAACTGCACTGTGCTTTCCGCTGATGTGTGTAGGCTATATTGGCATCTTTCAAGTCCCAGTAGGAAATCCTTTTTCTTTGTTGTTTGTCACTAAAATCAGCTCATGTGTTCAAAAGCTCTTTTACTTCTCTTCAGCTGCCACAGTCCACCACTTGCCCAATTACCTATTACTTCTTGTATGCAGGAATGATTTCATGCAACCATGAATCATTCTATAAGCTATTGTCAGGACTCCATGAACATCCCTGCTCATTAAATGAGGGTGGCACTATTGTGATCAGTCACAATCGAAGGTGCAGCCATCGCTTTTTGAAGACTTTTATGAAACTGACACAGTCCATTGAAATGCTCATCTGTGATGTTAACACCATTAATTCTTTAATTAAAAAAGTACAATCCATGATCTTTTAGGCCTTTAAACCCTGAATGCTAGGTTGACTTAGGTAATAATGTCAAAAAAAAAAAAAAAGAAAAAGAAAACAATGCCCTTGGAAAATTAAAAAGGAAAACAAATATCTCCTGTTATATTTGTACAATAGGTTAATTTAGAAACACATTTTCAATTTAACAAATTTGGACTAGCACAAAAGTAGTAGGTGTTTGCTAAGTCTTTTTTCCCCCTCTTCCATAATCCTTTAATGATTATGTGATTAAATGTGTGAAACCTCTCACCATGCATTTGTTTCCAAATTGTTCAGATACGCCTCCATGCTGACCTGTTAACATCAAGCAGCCCTGTTTTATTATGAACCCAAGTAGCCAACTTGTTAATGCAGACAAGCCATGGAAACATATTGATTTCCCCATAAATGTTATGCTATTAAATAGCCTTATATAAATATCAAAATAATAGGTCAGAATTTATGTATACATATTTATTGTTAGGAACAATCGTTTCATAAATGGATATTAAAAAATAGATGTTTATATATAAATATAAGGAGATAAAACGCAAAGCACAAAACAAGAGATTTTACTGTTAAAATCTTTAAAAACGTACTTCAAAAAAGTATGTCTATAATAAGAGGGACATAGCTTATCAAGGCCAATTCTTACCTTTATATGAGGAGATGGGTAAAGGGTGAGGGTGTGGATTGGGAAGGCTTTTTCTTTTGTCAAGGTTCAGTAATAGTTTTATTACAGTAATTTAAAATCTAGTCTTTAATAGGTCATGGAATCAATTGACTGGAAGGCAGCTTCAGAGGTTTGTTGGTCCCATTGACATTTTCCTGAGGGTTAGATTTAAGAGTATTATTGAGTAAGGAAGGACAAAATGGTGCTTATGTCAAGTTATATTTATAATGAAATTGCAAACCTATATGTAATATCCATATGCTATTTTTTTATTATTATTATTATTTTAAGATTTTATTGGGGAATTGGGGGAGGGGAACAGCATTGGGGAATCGAGGAAGGGGAACAGACAGGTAGACAAATTGNTTTAAAATAAACAGATTATCTAGATTGGCCCAATGTAATCAAAAGGTTTTTAAAAGTGACAGAGAGTGGTAGAAAAGGTCAGAGCCATGCAAAGTGAGAAGGAACTGACAGACTGATGGCTTTGAAGATGGAAGGGGACCACAAGTCAGGGAACAAGCAGCCCTGGAAGATGGCAGGCAAGGAAATTGACTATTGGACCTTCCAGAAGGAATACAGCCGTGCCAATATCTTGATTTTAGCCAGTGAGGTCCATTTTGAATAGTTGTCCTCCAGAATTGCAAGATAATAAGTTATGTAGTTTTAAGTCACTACAAATTGTTGTAACAAGTTCGTACAATCATAGAAACCTAATACATTCTATGCTTATCATGAACCTCCTATATTGCCAAGTCAAATATTTTGATTTCTTCCTAGCCCAACCAGAACTAGAAAGTGAAAATGTCTGAAGGATCTCAAGTAGAAATAATTATTTGCTCTGATTATGATCATTGAATATAACTAAGATACTCATTCTCATTTTAATGATACTTGGGGTTTTGTGACTATTTAGTTGCAATGCAAACACAAAGTTAAAGATTCAAAGTCTCAAATAACTGATTTCAACAAGTTACTTAATAATCATGCTAGCAAGAAAACATCATCTTTCATATGAACTAGGAAAAAATACAGATTTACCTTTTTCTTGGCATATATTCCCACTTTACTAGGGAAGTCTTCAAGTAATCAAATATGTGTCAGGTGAATATGCAGTCAAGAATCACAAATGATTATTTCAAAATATAATCCAGCTTTACTATTGGCTCATTAGATCTCCTTTGATGAAAACCCTGGTGGCCTCTGTTTATAATGCTAGAAAAAAATGTTTCTATCTATTATCTATCTATCACTTATTTTCTTTTGCATATCAGAACTTCATCTTTGATATAATATGATCATAAATTTCATGGGTTGTTTGTGTAAAATTATATTACTTACTGTTATGTTTTCCCTGGGTTTTTTTGCCCTCATTTTTTTCTCCTAATCAATGGCAACAGTCTCTGCAATGTCTCCAGTTGCTCTTTGCCTCTACACGTGCTATTCCCCTGCCTGAAAGGCACTTTCCATCCATTTTTTGGACAGTAAAGTCATTTGCATTCATTAAAACACAGCTCAGAGGTACTTCTCTCTATAAAGACTGCACTACTTTCCCAGGACACTAAGGCTGCCACTTAAAATGCAAATTTAAAAGTACTTTAATAGTACTTTTTTACCTGGCATTACCATTATTGCTCTCTATGTGTCCCTCTGCCTCAGGAGGTGAATTATTTAAAAGCAAGGACACAGCACAGCACTTAGGACACTTTATCAATGTTTGTTAAATACATTAAGTACCTGATTAAGTTTTAGGGATATGTGTTTCAGTTTCAGTTCCTGCATTTGTTCTGGCGAGATAAGGTATCACTGGTGTGATGGAGACAAGCCAGGCAAAGTTCTTAACCACTCCAAACCAGTTAGCACGTAAACAAAGCTGGAAAAGCCCCAGTGACAAATGTATTTATTAAAGAATTTTATTTTGAAGCACCTCATTTTTACCTCCATGCGTGCGCTGGGTACCCACTTTATATGGTACACTAGAAGAAGCATAGGACCATTTTACACCTAATGGGGTCATTTATTCTTTATGGAAGGCTTTGAATGCCTTAGGATCTATTTTGGTTTTCAGTCTAGTAACCACTAATCCTCTTTACATTTATTTGTAATTTCAAGATATTTCCTTTGTTGCTTGGGTGTCAAATAAATGCAAATTAACCATAATACTTAGAGGGACCATCAAGCCCTCACCCCTGAAACAGGCCTGGCTTAAATCTCAAGCCCAACACTATGTTGACAACTGTGAGCAAGTCGGTCAACTGCGTGATGACTGAGCTTCCTGAT
>NW_017733514.1:11611-31712 GCF_001890085.2 Hipposideros armiger | reverse complement strand
CATGTTGGTATGATCATTGTGCTCTTCCCGGGTGAGGCAGTCGGTTGCTGGTCATTGGTCTGCTTCTCACTGCGGCTCCCAGCAGCTCTTGCAGGCTGCCAGCCACTCATGTAGTTCATGGCAGCCCACTGCAGCCCAGCTGCAGCCTACGCCGTCGCTGGCGACTCACAGAAGCCCAGCTCCAGGTGGAGCTGTTGTTCATCATCTTAGCTGTAGAGGGCACAGCGTCACTGTCCCTTAATGTAGGATCCTAACCCCGGCCCTGCTGCTCAGAGCTGGCGCTCCCAAGTGAGCTTTTAACCGGCTGAGCCACTCGGCCAGTCCTATCCTATCTTATTTTTGTTGTTGTTGTTTTTATCTTTAATGTTACAAAGAAGGTAAAATTTTTTGTTGTCTCTCACTTTTATTTTATTTCCATGTTAGCAATATCTTGACAATGGGTATATTGAAATGATTATATATGACACTTGAATGACACTTTAAAACAATAAGGATTTTTATTATTATTTTTCTACATGCTAGGTGTCCTGTGTGCAGCACATTTTTAAAAATTATTTCTGTTTTACCTATGAAGGGATACATAAAGTATTTATAAAGTATAGGTGCTGTCTAATAGTCTATTGTGTTAATAATAAGAAACACATTACCTCTCCCACCCATATCATTGTTGAAATTATTAGTTGTTGTGTAATAAATATATTTATTTTGATTGCTTTACCTTAATGCTTCACATGAATCTGCTTTTAATATGTTTCTTTACTATAAATTAATATATGTAAATATTAGACATTTTTGTTTATAACATTTATATAACTTTACTTAATTAGATTGATTGGTTGATTTATATTGATGACATTTCAGAGTAATCAAATACTTGAGGGTGAATTCATAGAAATTATGAATCCTATATAGTGCATTTATAAATCAGCCTTAAGTAAGTCTCATGTTATAAAATAAATCAGCGTGGTATGAATGATGTTTCAAGGCCATTCAATCCCCACCAACGTTCTTTATCTTGATGTTATCATTTATAACCTTTATAGTACCTAAGTATAAACATACTATTTTGTTTCTTCAGTTTTTATAAGGAGATGCTAATACAGATATTAAGGAGTCAACATAAACTAATGAAGCAATTTATTTTATTCAGTTATTTTTTATCTCAGAAGTGAGATTTTAATTCCTGCCTGATATATATATAAATCACCTACGGACATAGTTACTAATATTCAGAGCAAAAGAGCAAATAAATATAGGCAAGTCTTACAAAAAAATCTAATCTTCTCTGCTCTAAATTTAATTTTTAAAAACATGCAAAATATAAGCCTATTTAATAAATATATGTAATCCTATAAGTTTGTGTCATTCATCTATAAAACCATATTTTGCCTGTGAACATTAGAACTAGTATACCTATAGAGAGGGAATTAATAAATTACAAAATACGATTGGATTAAAAGAATATGTTCTCCATTTCAAAGTTACATTATATGCTTTAGAAAAAAGCATTTTTTTCAAGATACAAAAAAAAAAATCACCTCAGCAATAGTTAACAGTACCCACTTTGAATACCTGAGTTCTTCAGCAAGATTGAATCCACCGTGGAGCTGATGAGGGATATTTGAAGTGCCAATCAAGGGGCTCTTCCCAAATCCTCCCACGTGGTTAAAATCCTGCTGTCAGGAGCATATTGGAAAGTTGTTCATTCACTTGAGGTGACAGATATAGATTGTGACAAGGCTCATATTGGGACTACAGCCCAAGGGGGTAACACAGAGTGAAATGAGGAATGCAGAATTAATAGAGAAAAATGTCACTTGCCAATCTCTCTACTCATAACTTATTCCACTTCGGACTACAGTTCACAGTATTATTTGGGAAAAAAAACAGGCATGTGTGAAATTTTACCTTTCAAATTATATTTAAATTCTTAAGGTACGAAGATCAAGTAAGAACTTTTTGAGTATTTCAAATATATATATATATATATATATATGTGTGTGTGTGTGTGTATATATATATATATGTTTAGCAAAAGTCAACTTTATTTTCTCATGATAAAATTAAACAGGAAAAATTTGACAGGAGATACTGTGTCTTAAATTTCAACATTAATTTGACTATCTGAATACACCACTGTTTTGACAATGATAAGTTCATCTCTGTATCTATCAATTTCATTTTTAATTAAACAATGCATGCTTACCTGTAGAGCTCTTTATTTCTTTCAAAGCATTCAAACCTGCATCACCCTATGTGATTTACAAAACTCATGGAAATAGCCAAGTTGAAGAATAAGTAAGGTGTTTGGAACGTGTATCTTCTGTAGTCCTAGTGTACTGTTCTCCCACTCTAGTGTAAGAACTTTCTAAGGCTTTAAACCATTGTTTCCATAGAGATACAATTTAGGTGAAAATAATAATCAGTAAACATAGCTAAGAAACACTTTTACAACAGAAGTCTCAATACTTGAAACTCAGGAGTTCAAATTTTTAGCCATTCTACTAAAGGTTTATTAATGTTGGCTGTTAGAGTGTAATTGAGTAAAAGCACATAGAATCTAGACATTAAACTCATGCATGCAGTTATCAAGAAACTAAAAATATTGATTCAACTGATTTTATATTCTACAAATGGAGAATGTGTCTCCCTTTAGGTCTCAAATGAAAATTTGCCAAATGGTAATAATAAGCTTTAAAAGACTGATCTTACAACAGAGCGATTTTTAGTGAATTTCTGAAATCATAAACTGTACTTGTACTATGCTTTTAATTCAATACAATATATCAAGAAAATAATACAAGTTAAATGAACAACCCTCAATCGATTGTGTGATAACTTTTTAAAGTTTTTAAATGTATGGTTCCAGTAAGAAGTTAAATAAAATAGCTCAGAAGTCAAAACTTTCATAAAATCTGAATATGGGGATGTTTCTCAAATGAAAAATCTAAAATCTAAAATCTGACATATTTTAGTTCAAAAATAAGAATTTTAATTATTTAATATTTATCCCTAAATTTAAAAAAATGTGTTTTTTTTAAAATAATCAGGCAGCAAGCAATAAAGAAAAAATTAAAAGAAAATCTTTATAAGAATAAAGTTAATGATTTTTTTAAAACTATATAAAGGAAAATGTCATGTATCTAGAAATTAAAAAGGGAAAGGAGAAAGAATAGACACTGGAAACATTGTAAAACATAAAATATATATTTATATATTTTGAAAACTATGCTAATTTGAAAATATGGAAAATGGAAAATATTCTCTTGTAAAAATTAAATATTTTCATGAATATCGAATCTGAAAGCTTGAAGAAATATTCGGACTTGTAACAATTTTCATGAAATAGATCTTTTTTTTGTTCTGAAAATTTTGGATATACTCATATTTAAAAGGCAGTTATTGAAAATATGTTGTATTTTAACCCATAAAAGTCATTTATATCAATAATAGCATTCAGTGAATTATTATGTTGTATATTAAAGACTAGTAATTTCACTTTATCCAAACACCATTTAGAAAATAATAATAGTAAAGAAACCAACTTAGATCACAACCTACAACAATAAAAATGTAACATGGAGAAATAATTGTAAATAATAAATATAATACCTATATGAAGAAAATAACAGACTTACTGAACTTATATTTTTGCAAAAATAGTGGAGAAATTTTTCAAAAATTAATGCAAAACAAATATATTTAAACTAAAATTTTTTAGACTATATAAACCAACTTCAAATATCTTTTGGACATGTGAGAATTACTGAAAATTTGGAAAGAAATAAGGCTATAAAGAAAAATTTTCTATGCAGATATTAATGAGTATTATGCATTCTCATTTCTTAAAATATTACGATTCTCTTTTACAAATGAAAAGTTAGATTAATGGCACATAAAAAGAATGATATGTAACAATTAAACATAGCCACACCAAAGTCTGTGCATAGAGACAGTCATTAAATAATTGATAGAGGACTGATTAGTTATTATTGTTTTTAAATTCAACTCAGTTTTTCACTTTGTACAATAAATAAATAAATAAAGATTCAAAATGTTAACAATTATTATTTTTTATTTCTTTACCTTATATTTTTCTACATTTGGCCTATAGTGAGCATGTGTGCAAAAATAAAATTATATAAAAAAGTTTTTTTTTTATTTTTTAGTAAACTCTTTAAAACAGGTTTTTAACTTACTGTTCATAAATATGTAACTCATAAATGTATTACTTCCCCATGGATTATTTAGCCATCTCAGAATAATACAGTCCCAAATAAAAAATAAATATTAACACATTCTTTGCAGTGTTGAAAGTTATACAACAGCTACAAAACATGAGAATCTGTAATAATTTTCTCTGTATAACAGCATGTTTTGACTATAATCATTGATATTCTGTTAATGAGACATATGCCAAATGCTGATTTCTGTGCTACTTTTCATATAGCATCTGTCATTAAAATATTAATAATGATAATTTTTGACCTGGAGAAATAAGTATGTGCATTTTCCCAAGTTATTATGCAAGAATATTTCTTTTCTTTCCTCCCTCCCTCCCTTCCTCTCCCTCCTTCCAGCCTTTCTTCCTTTTTCTCTTTCCTTCTCTCTTACCAATAGATTATTGATCTTCCCATTATGGAAGATTTTTTACTGGAATAAATAGATTCCATGTTATTAAAAGACAGTTTTATATTAATTAATTAAAGTTTTTGCCTTGCTATATCCCCCTCCCCCCACCTCCCATGGAGTGGTTTATATACTTCATGATAACAAGCTGAAAACCATTTACATGTTTAGAGATAGTGGCGTATGGAGAGAAGCATGAAAGCCAAAAAGGGCATAAAAAACGAAAAGAAAGGTTAGATGAAGAAAAGAATCAAATCAGTAGAAAACACCCAGTCAGAACATAAAAAAAGAAAAGAGAATAATAATAATGAAAAGGTAGTTTAGTGGACCTTTGGGACAACATGGAGCATAACAATGTTTGCATCATAGGAGTATCAGAAGGAGAAGAGAGGGAGCAAGGGATCGAGAACCTATTTGAAGAAATAATGACAAAAAACTCCCCTAACATGATAAAGGAGATGCACATACAAGCCCAGGAAGTACAGAGAGTCCCAAACGAGATGAACTCAAACACGCCCACACCAAGACACATCATCGTTAAAATGGCAAAGGTTAAAGACAGAGAATCCTAAAAACAGTAAGAGAAAGACAGCTAGTTATTTCCTATCTATAGTTTCTCAAATCTAAATTATGGATTGATGTTTATATCTCATGGCTCCCTGTATTTCCTCTCCTTAATGTTCACCACAATGTAGAAATATACATGGATATGTTTCAGTAATTTACTAAATGTGCTCTATTCCCTGCCACAAAGAGATTTAAACCAGGAAAGCGCAGAGGTGCTGTCATTCGTTCTTATTTATTGCAGGTACAGTTCTTACACCAAGCATTATGTCCTTCCTTCTTGATTTCTCTCTCTCTCTCTCTCTCTCTCTCTCTCAACAGGGTCAGATTTATTATGAGACAAATGTATTCCATTTTTTTATTATCATGGTGTTTTATGAGGTTAAGAAAATATACACATTTTCATAAAAGATATGACATAAGCAAATTCAATAAAAAATTATCTTGAGAAATCAAATCATGCCACATTCAAGAACATTGAGTAATATTCTCTTACCTAGGTCACTAAAGATAACTGAAGTTAAGAACTTTTTTATATTTCAATTAATCAAGCCTTTTAAAATTTAATTTAAATTTATTTTCTTTCATTTCATATTTATTTATTTATTTGTTTATTTATTTGTTTATTTATTTGTTTATTTATTTATTTATTTATTTATGTTGTCTGTCTATTGCTAAAGAAAACCAGAGCAAGTTAATAGTTAAGCAGTAAAAACAGATTTTTAATGCAATAGGAGAAAAGAGACCTCAGTACAGAGCTGGGCTCAATTGTGAATACAAGAACACGTGGGGATTTATAGCCAATGAGAAGGCTTGGAGAGAAGGGGTTGACTGATGGAAAATTACAGAGGACACCTCAAGGGTAGGGGGAATTCTGGCTAAACTGACCTAACAGGATTCTAGCTGAAGGCAGGCTAGGGTGACCAGCTGTCACCTGGGGGATGAGGAGCTTGACCAGATATTGAGGGTGATCAGATATCAAGGGTGGGTATTCTCTCTAAACTGATTTAGCAGGGTTCTTGCTAAAACTAGGTGATGTAGGATGAGTTAGGAGAACCTAGCATTCCTGAGTATAGGAAAGCCTAGCTCTGTCTTCCTATGTCTGTCTTTCCTGTGCATCTCCTTTATTCTCACACTGTCATGTACTCACTCAGAACAATTATTTCTGACATTTCTGGTCACCAAATGGGTGGAGGTTTTTTCCCACCACAAGCATTTTCTGCCATACCAGCCCAGGATCCTATAATTTAAATCAATTCTGACACTCTCTACATAGAGATAGTGTCAGATTCCACTGGTTAAGGGCTCAGAACCACCAGACTGCACCCACCCACCTTGAGATGCCAGTTGTAAGGTGTAGGTCCTCATATTACCCACAACTTCTGTCTCATTTGACTACAAATCAGTGGTTCCCATGACACCCTCTTTAGGTTTTATTAATTTGCTAGAACAGCTCACAGAACTCAGTGACTTATATTTACCAGTTTATCAAAGGATATGACAAAGGATAAAGATGAACAGCCAGATGAGAAGATACATAGCAGGAAGTCTGGGAATGTCCTAGGCACAGTAGTTTCTGTCCCCATGGAATTGGTGTGTCACCTTCCAGGTATCAATGTGTTTGCCAACCTGGAAGCTTTCCTAACCCCATATTATTGGTGTTTTTATAGAGGGTTCCTCACATAAGCATGATTGATCATTAACTCCATTGTCAGCCCTTCTCCCTTCTCAAGAGAGTGGGGGCTGGGATTGAAAATTCCAAGCTTCTGAATATGGTTTGTTCTTTCTGGTCACCAGCCCTCCTCCAGGAGCCCACCCAAAGTCACCTCGTTAAAACAAAACACACTCCTCCGTCACCCAGAAAATACCAAAGGTTTCAAGAACCCTGTGTCAGGAAACAGTTCAAAGACCAAATGCTAGAACAAGAGATGATCTTAGTGTTCTTAACAATTAGGAAATTACAAGGGTTTAGGAACAACAGGAGACAGAGCACAATATATATCTTTTCTCTCATATCTCACAGGCTCTTCACTGAAGCCCAAGATTGAGGCCTAGTTAAGAAGAGTGCTTAGAGGAGCCTGACTAAAGTTTAATAAGGAAGAAGAACATCTTTATCATGATACACTATTCCTGGTTTTGATGGCAGTGATTAGTAAAATGTTTCCTTAGGAAAGGGATGGGAAATATCACATATTACACATTAACACACAAAAAAGCTAAATTATCCCTTTATTTAATATTTTTTACAGAGTAGGGTTAGTATACCACGTGGTGGGCTAAAGAGTTGCAATATTGCCTCCAGATCTCCTTACCATTTCTTAAGAACGACATTGTCAGTGGGAAAGGTTTTACACATGGCACAAATTGGGAAAGTTTACAGACATCAGGGCTACAGAGGAATGTCTGAAAGAATTAGAATGTTAATTCTAGAAAACAGAAGACATTTTCACTGGTTCATAATAAAATCTTACTGTTTCCTAATATAGTATGAGAGAGAAAACAGTGTTTAACATCCTATAGGAACACCAAAGGCCTTTCTTATAAGGAATGAAGAACCAAAGTCAGGAATATAAAATACATTTATTTAATCACCACAAGCATCCTGTGAAAGCAGGTGATGGTGTCCCCATTTATACACAGGGAAATAGATTTCAGTAAAGCAGTAAGACTAATTCTGAGAACTTCCTTTTTTAGATTTCAAATGTTAATAATTTGATTACTATGGCCTACATATTAATCAGTCATCTATGTTAGCTATTTTTTTTATCAAGTCAAACTCTTGCAGATTTATTTTGTCCTATATGATATACATTGTTTTGGCTAAGCCTTTAAAATATTTAAATGTCATTTTCCCCCTGTAAGTTCTATTTTAATAAAGGTCATTGATGTTAAATAATAGTCTTATCTCATTTTACCCACAGATTTTTCCTGAGTATTCTCTTCCATTGATTATTTGACCTTAAATTTTTAATTTTTTGGCAGATCTCAAAAAGAGTCAAGATGGAAAGATAAAATAAAAATATTATCAATGACATTATTGCAAATAGGAAGATGTAGTTGTAAATGGTTTGTGCTTCTCTGAAAACTGAATTCTAATTTATAAGGGGGATTATTATTATTTTTTAATTCTAATAATATATTTCCAGGATAATCTATAGCCTTACCACATAAATTTAATTTCAAATGGTACTAGTTTTAAATGGCATTAGTTTATGATAGAGAAAAATAAGATTATTTTTGTGTTTTGTTTGTTTAGCTCAAAGGCATTATTTCTAAACTATTAATTGGAATGCCTTATTAATAATTCAAAGGAAAAAGTTGCAATCGCACAGATGTGAATACTTTATCAAATATTCTGTTTGGTAGCCTGGTCTCATATTAAAACAACAGAAAATATATATTACACAAATTTTCTTGATACCTCAAATGTACAATTTATAAAATGAAATGATATTAAGACACTATTGTCTTGCAAAATGGTTTCATAGCATGGCCATCTTGAAATCTTGTTACAGAATTAATTAGAAATAATGAGCTTTGTGTGAAAACTTTTTTATTGAGTCTCAAAGGGATTGTAAATAATAGAAATCCAAGGAGCTAATAAGAAATGACAAATGTGTTAATATTATATAGAGAAACACTAAAGAATAAGGTTTTTTCTCCCAATTATGTACCAGCACTGAAACGAAAAAGAAGGTATTGTCATAAATTCTCTTTCAATTACAATAATGTAAAACACATTTTAGCTAGTTAATTACTGTCATGCCCTAATGTAAAGAGAAATTGTTTAATATAAACCAACATGGTATTTCCACGAAATAACAACAACAATTCTTTCTGCAATACTGGCCATCTCTTATTATCTCACTTTTGCAAGTGTGATTCTTAAAGACAGAGAAGTAATGTCACAAGTATATTAATGCCAAGAGGTCATGTTTTGAAGGTTCCAATTATGGAAGATGACTGTTAAAATAATCAAAGGTGAAGGAAAATAATGTAGTCTATTTTCATAAAAGTAAATGTTTAAAGGTAGATGAACAATCTTTTTGCTTAAAGGAAATAAAAGCAATCCCTTTCGCCTATGTTCTACAGTAGTCAGGTGATTAAACGGGTAGATGCATACAGATTCCCTCCTCCCCAGACCCATCTTTACTCTCCATTTACATGCCAATTCCTGTCACAAAGATGAATGAGAAAAGCTGAGTATAAAACACAATTTTAAATAATATATATATTTTTATTTACCAATCACAATCACAACAGAGATACCACATGATAGAGGGAAAAGATGCTTGAAATAGCAACCCCTCAAACATATGATTGACAACAATCATCTTTAGGATACTTAGAGAAAAATAAAAAGTTAATTTATTAAAAATAACTTAGGAGGCTTGTTTAATTAAGCTAAGAAAATTTTCTTTTGTACTTCTGAGATTCTTTGGTATGCAAGATTATAAATTTCTAGAAGCCTGCTATTTTCTAATCCTAAAAGTAAAATCTAAAGCACTTATTTCCTCATTTCAGTATGATTTTAGTTTTAGCTTTTATTTATGTATAAACTTTATTAAAATAATCGTGGCAATTAAATAATGATACAGCTTTGGTCTGAATGTTTGTGTCTCCCTAAAATTAATATATTGAAACCTTAATCCCCAAAGATGATGGTATTAGGTGCTTAAAACATGAGGATAGAGCTTACCTGAATGACAGTAGTGCCTTATGAGGAAGACCCCACAGAGATCCCTTACCACTTCCATCCAATGAGATCATAGTGAAAAGGCACTGGCGATGAACCAGGAGTGTTCTCACCAGAACCTGACAATGCAGGCAACAAGGCCTTTAACTTCCCACCCTCTAGAACTGTGAAAAATACATTTTGTTGTTTATAAGTTATCTATTTTTTCTTAGCAGCCTGAAGAGACTAAGACATATACACTCTTAAAGATATTCAACATTAAAAAAATAGAATAATATGTGAAGAAATGTGACATGTAAAAATATATATACACACATATACATGTCATATTATCATATATATTATTATATATATGTCAATTTGTGTATATATATGTATATATATATATATGTTGTTAATAATTCATTTAACCAGTCATTCACCAAAAACAGATTTTATTGACTATTCTAGAAACTATGCTAGTCACTGAAGACACTGTGAAAGGATATAATATTGGTATTCAAGAAGGCTGAGAGAGTTACACTTTATAACTGAAATCCTGTAAAATAATGGAAATGTAATCTTAGCATTGTTGCAAGGAGAAGAACAATTTGATTTACCAAAGTAAAAATCCTTAGAAGTGGCAAGACCAGTATATTATTATTCTTAAAACATGTCAGGGCTATCTAGAGGAGTTACTATTGCAGCAAACAATGAATATGACTATAAAAATTAGTTAGATAGATAGATACCAGATAGATAGATGATAGATAGATAGATAGATAGATAGATAGATAGATAGATAGATAGAATAAATCCAGAACCAAACAGGAAATCAGCCTTGGAAAATCCATTTCTGATTTTTATACCCCCGAGACAACAATGTGTGGCCCAGTTCCCTAGGGATTTATGCCTTTTTAGATCTGATTGATAGTTTTTGTGCTAAGAATGTTGAATATCCTTAGGAGTCAATTTTATGGATTTCTTAATCTATAACTGTATATACTGTCTTATGTGTTCCCAGCACTGATAACAAAGACGATCCCCTATCCAATTCAAACATAAATGTATGCATACATACATACATACATACATACATACATAACATACATGAAGAGCAAAAGTAAAACAACATGGAAACACTCAATAGACACTCAGATGTCTGCTGTTTATTTCTTATGCTAGGTTGTTTTGTTCTTTAACTTAATTGGCTAAACATTTTTGTCAAAGATTAGATTTTAAAAAGGCCAAGATATTATAAAGAAAATATCTATCACCTAGAAGTTCCCTTTATCTCTACCCCCTTGTGAATGTATTATACTGTGTTTCTTGTTGATGTTGCTGATTAGTAATTAAAGAAATCTGAACTAACACTCAGAAACCCAAAGGAATGAAGAATGAATGGCTGCACACTAAGCAGAGGTTTGAGGATGTAATTTATTTATGAACTAATGAATTAATTCATGAGAATCTGGGTGTGTTTAAGGGATTAAGGTTCTTTGCTCTGTAATCTTTGCTTGGAAAACGGGTAGTTTAGAGGTTTTACGCAGCTGGTGATTAAGACCATTAGACAAAAGCCAGGTTGGGTTTCCCTTTTTTACTCACAATCACCTCTGAGCCAAATGTGAGAACTACATTCTACCTGTCAAAATCAATATACATTTGAGGACAAATTTGTTTCATAGAAAATATTTTACCCTTATTCCAGACAACCTTCCTGTTTACTGTTCCATGCAAACATTTTCTTCATTAAGCTATAATGTGAATATAAATCTATGATAGCAGAATCAACTCCTGAAAAATATCAGTTAACAGAAATGTAAAAAAATGATGTGATAATCTCAGTTTTTAGTTATATATCTGTATCTATATATATCTATATCTATATTTATAGGTGTATATTAAACTACACACACACACACACACACACACACACACACACACACACACCAGAATATGGTAATTGGAGATTGCTGCTGCTGAAATTCTTCTTTTGAAGATTTTGAAAAAAATAAATATATTTATTTTACTGAAGATACTGATTAGGATCAGAGGTGTTCAAAATCTCAGTAGTACTTAAACCTTGAAAAGGTGTCTTAACACCCTATGTATTTTTAAAAGACAAAATGGGTAAAGCGGTTAAGGGGAGGCTGAGGTCTTATAATGAGATTACATCTATTTTTTTACACACAGTTTAGATTAGCTTGTGTTTCTGCTTCCATTCGCAGTTTGAGATCCATAATCATCAATGGGGAAATGTGTCTTTGGCTGTGAACAGTCAGAGGCAGTAGTTAGAAGGCAGAGAAATGCGGCCCCTTGTACCCTTAATAGCCTTAAGTGGGCTCTCTCCATTCTGAAGTCTAGCATGTAGAAGATGGCCTTGTAGCTGATATTGTTAAACATGAAAAACCCCAAAGCAGTAATATGAATAAACCCAAGAAATTAATTATATGAGTTCTAATTCAAAGTTCTAGCCTTGTATCTTCTAAAGAACCCCATTGCAATATCCACAAATTAACCAAGTAGTCTCTCTTCTCTAACTTCCACTGAACTTGATCTGTACCTGTTCAGTGCCCTTTACCAATTTTATTGTGGGAATTATTTATTTGCATATGCGTTCCATATGCACAGTAGGTCAGAGAGTTCCTTGAGGGATGGCGCCAGTTCTATATCTTTTCCACAGTCTTTTGCTCATGGAAATTTTTAAATAAACATTTTCTGATTAAATGAATATAGAGTGGAACAGCACATTAACAAACTAAGGACAGCTGAGCTACAAGATTATTGTTGTTAAGCTGCTAATGGGATCTTATATAGGAAACACACAGTAGATTTGTTTTAGTGGAGAGAAAGTTTGGCAAGCGGCTTGCTAGGGGGCATTTCAGCTGTAGAGGTCTGAGCTGGTGAAAGTCAGAATGAAGACTCTCTTTGCCTGGGGAGGTTACTGAGGAAGCACTCCTTGGAAAGAATAAGGGAAGAGAAAGCAATGAAACAACTTCACTTATTTTACAGATTTTTCTTAGAGTTGGCTCTGAAAATGGATTTCAAAAATGATAAAACCTCTTGATAGATATACCTATAATTATAGCAATAATAACGTAATAAGTTATATTTATTGTCTGAGCACACTTGCCTAAGAACATACACTTAGAATATAGTTTTCTTTTTGCTTCTGTTTAGATGGGGATATGTGATCATTTGTATTATCTTACGAGTTTCTTACCTTGTGATATGGTACATTTGCAGTCTTATATGATAGAAATGCAGTATTTCATAGTGGTAAACATTGTGGACTCTAGATTTAAAATGCCTGAGATTCATCGTTATTAGCTGAACGACAGCACCACCACACAGTGTAGAGCTGTATAATGGAGGTAATATTTGTAGAACAGTAAGGGTTAGAATTGGAGCCAGAGAGTGGAGTCAGCTTTCTCAAGGGCATGTTGAGAACTGGAAAAAGGGTGGATGGATACTTGTCCGAAATGTTAAGAAAGACCAAGGGAATAACAAATGTTAGGTAGGAAACCAAGGGTGTACATTGCATGCTACTTCTGACTTCTCAGCGGGGCAGGACGCTGATCATAACAGGACTCAGTCACTTACTTATTGGAAATCTCATACCTTCTTTCTGGTCCTCCACCCTCAGGCTACCACAGGATAAAGCAGAATGTTGTACGTGGCAGAAGCTTAATTATAAACTAAGTGATAGAATATTGGGAGAAAGAAAAACTATTACTGCATGGGGTGACCAGCAGGTATTAAAGATAGTATTTAAATGAAGTTATTACAGCATTTATTAAACAATGATAATAGACATCAAAATGTGAAAAGTCAGAAATCAGAAGTTCATGAAGTAACACCCAGGTTCGGATTAAAACGAAGACATGAGGACACAATTGCAAAGCAGCAAAAGACATTAAGTTGAAAGCTATAGGCTTAGGAAAAACAGAGAGACACTGCCTGGAATTCAGATACTTCTGTTGATTAATTATGTCACTCCTCTGTGCCTGCATGTTTTTCCTCTTTAAATCAAGGATGTTAACATTACTTCGTGTGGTAGTGGTGAAGATAAATGGGATAAGCCAGGTAAAGTGCCTGGTCCGAAATAAATAACCAGCTAAGTATTATTATTTATTTTTTTGTAATTTCACATAAAATAATTTCCTCTTGACCTGGCCTTGAAAATGCATATATTTAGAAATACATATTAGTTTCTATTTCCCCATGATATCAGAAGTATAGAACAGATTAAACAACTAAGAAACTTATGTTGTAATGCAGAAAGTGCCATTTATAGTCTAGCTGTGAAACTTCATGAACACTAATGATATCAATGTGACATTATTTGACTGAAACAGATATTAAATTTTATATAAATCTATGGCTCTCAGATAATATTGGGGTTAAAATAGATACATAAAATCATGTTCTACCACATAAAAACATTAAGCAAACCCTGTTGTACTTGTTAATTAAAGCCTTGAAAATGTTAACACCAGAGCGTTTGTCAGCAAATTATGAACATGGTTAATTAAAATTTAAGTGGGAATATTTGCATGATGGTTTTCATAAGAAACATGTTTATATTTAACTTATGAGAAACATTCATCATTCAACTAGAATGCCCTGGTGTGGCCTTAACAACAGTTTCTACTTCACTTCTATACTGAATCATTAGTGTTTTATGTACTCTGTTTATAGGTATGTGTTCTGAATTCAAACAGGATATCCAAAATTGCCAATTAATTTTATAACAAAAATATCTACACAAGTGTTAACATAACAGTTGAGCAATTTCCTTTTTTATTTCAATATCTAATAAATTCTTCCCCAAAAGATGCACTCATTGAGGACATTTAAGCATTCATATGGGCTATGCCTTCAGCTAAAGTATGGTGTGATAATATTAAATGGCACCATATGTCTATTCTGTTTTCACTTTTAAAATTTATTTGCCAGTGCTTGGGGAGTTGAACCTATTTGATTTGCCATTGAAACCTGAAAAGTGTTATTTTATACTAGATTGCATCAGTTTTAAAATGGTGTTGTAGCATGGTAATAAATACAAAAATATTTTGAAAAATAGTGCTGCTTAAAATCATACCACTATGGAGGAGTGGGAAATGTTCCCTCTTTCCCCGTTAGCTCTTCTCGCTGGTCTAGTAGTGAAATTGACATGAGAAAGATTAACAGTAGAAAATAACCAATTTAATCACATATGTCCATACAGGGCTTTTGTAAGAATATATGAGATTCAGGACAAATTGGACAGTTATGTTTATTTTATTTTTTTTTTAAGATTTTTTTATTGGGGAATTAGGGGAAGGGGAACAGACAAGTTGCTGTTCTTTTGTTTTTCAATCTAGTTGTGGAGGAAGTTGCTTCACTGGCCTAAGTTGGCACCATCATTGCGCTCTTCCCGGGTGAGGCAGATCAGTCGCCGGCTTCTGGAGGG
The DNA here is from genome assembly GCF_001890085.2 of Hipposideros armiger. Classification (NCBI taxonomy): domain Eukaryota; kingdom Metazoa; phylum Chordata; class Mammalia; order Chiroptera; family Hipposideridae; genus Hipposideros; species Hipposideros armiger. The sequence goes on along the minus strand of NW_017733514.1, from coordinate 16,389 downwards.
CTGCTCACAGCGGCTGCTGGCCACTCACGCTGGCTGCTGGCTACACACGGTAGCCCATGGCAACCCACTGCAGCAGGGGCTGCAGCCTACGCCATCGCTGGTGACTCACGGCAGCCCAGCTCCAGGTTGAGCTGTTGTTCAGCATCTTAGCTGTAGAGGGCAGTGTCACTGGCCCTCAAGTGGGATGCAAACTGGGGTCCTGCTGCTCAGAGCTGGCGTCCCAAGCCAACTCTTAACCAATGCACCACTCGGCCGACCCTGGACAATTGAGTTTTATATGCTGTTCCAGACTAAGGAGAGGGAGACAGGAGTCTGGGACTTCAAAGAGAAAGTAGGGAATTTACAAATAGTTGAGACAGAATAAGCATTTGGTAAACAAATTCTGGCTGGGCCACCCAGTAACAATGGGATAGAGAGGAAGTCCAATAGACTCTGCTGGGTTCCTCCCTGCCTGCCACATTTAGTTTATATTATGCTAACACCTTCCTTTCAGCTTTCTTCCTTTCGGTGGGTTTTTCTATCTGAATTCCTTTAGTCAGGTAAGGGGGAACTAGGAAAAAAAAACAAACAAAAATCTCTTCTCGAGTTTGTTGCACTTTAATTGTCTTCAGCTTGAAATAATCTACAGGCTAGGGTGTCACATTCTAGGGAGACTTGTTTTGAATCCCTACAGTTTCTTTAAAATAACCAGCTCAAGAGAATTAATATCCCTAAAAATAAATATTTTGGAGTGGCAATATCTTGCCCCTGCTCACTGGATATTGTGCAAATTATATCTCCTTAAGAGGTGGAACTAAATGATCTCTGTTGTCTAATTACTTGTTGTCAAGGTGCAAAAACAAAATTGTGTTCCTTAATTTTGTTTTATACACAAGTTCAAATAGAGTAGGATTTTATATTCATCAAACATTTCATGCCAGCCTAACAAGGCTTCCCTTAGCCATATTTTCTCATATATTTGAAACTGAATTCATTGTTAAATTTATTTTTGCCTATTATTTTAGTATGAGAATTTAAATATATGAGAGTTAAATATCATTAAGTATACAATATGGAATAAAGTAATAAGATATCCTGATCCATCAATAGTAATACTGTGTCAGTGGGCCCTAGACAAAGGCCTTCCCAGACCATGTGGTCACTAAGGATTTTACTTGGGCTTCAGACAAAGACATTCCTGGACTATGTGGTCAGCAAGACTTCTGCATTTAACATTTCCGAATTCCTACCTCACCTGGGCGCCAGTCAGGAACTGGCATAAGGCTGCATGTCCCAATAAGGAAGTTTAGCTGCTAACCCGGAAACCTCAGGGTATATAGCCCCGAGTACAGCCTGGGTCAGGGCTCAGCCTCTGGATGTGAATTCACTGAGCCAGTGCCGGCATTAGTAAAGGTTGCTTCTCACGCCTTAGTGTCCTGTCTCTTTGTTTGGGTTCCCTGCAACAATACAAGTAACATTCCAATAATAAGAATGAAATTGATAATAGTTTTGGACACTTAATGTGTGCCAGAACTCATCCTAAACATGTATTATATTTAACCCACATGTATACTTACGATACAGATAATGCAATTGCTTCTGATTTCCAGTGGCGGACAGGAGTGCTCAGAAAGGATACATTGCCTTGGGCCACTCAGTTAATCACATGGTACAGCAGTTGCACACTAATTTAGCATTAAATTGAGGATGACATTTTTGTCTTGAACTTGCGAGCTTGCTTATCGAATTAAAAATAAATATATACATTTTTTACTAAGTCCAGTGAAGAACCATAGCATTCTTAGTCTATAACATACCTATAAAATATAGGTACCTACAAATATATTTAGAGTGATGGCAAGGTCAATTTTAACCTGAGGTAAAATTGAAATTGCCAAGCAGTACAAGTTAAAGAGGTAATCTCTAAATATTCATAGTAGCACATTAAACTTAATTTCCAAATGAATTTTTATTACAGATCTTTTGAAATGTTAAAATACATTTTTTGTTCCAAATCAATATATGACTCTTATTGCATCTTTAAAATATCACAAATAAGTCTGAGGAATCACCTGACATCTTGCCATTTCTGTAGCTAGATAACTTAGATCTTGAATAAAGATCAGCCTGCTGAACTGTTCCTCTTTCAGAAACATAGATGTCATCCAAAAAGTTTCTGATATCCTTAATTTTAACTGTTGTGGCTTGTTGAATCAAAGCAGCTGAATTTGATACAAGTTCAATATCATTTCCTTCAAGAATTAACTCATCTTTCTGGGCTTGAGATACTAAACAAGCAACACCTGACCTCATCTGAACCTTGTGGATGTACTTTTCACCCAAGAAATTTCAGATTTCAACAAGAGAACCATTCTCCTGAATAACAACGTTGATGGGGAAGTGAGCACACACAGACCGCATCTTGTAACGGAAGCCCAGTGTAACACCCATGACCGTGCTCTGTACATGACTATCCTTCCTGTTTCCCCACCATTTGTCAACCCGGAGCCTCTTCTTTTTCTTTCCAAGGAGACTGAGTTCTACATTAAAGAGATTGAAGTCCCTCCTCAGGATGCCTCTGGGGACCTGCATAATAACTGTGCATCCCTTCAGAGTGATGTCCAGATTTTCTGGAGTGTCCACTGCCTGATTGCTGAGAATGGTCTTCGTCCTCACAGTAGTTGCAGTTGAAATGTTAAAATACCTTTAAGAAACCAAATTTAATCTCATAAAACAAGTATACAGAACCAGAGTTCTATAGACCTCTTTATATACCATTGCTTAATTATTTAAGTTAGAGAAGGTATTTCCTTGTACTACCAATATTGCTTTCTATTGTGATACCAACTTTTCCGTAATGTAATACAAAATAAATATGCAAGAGTAGACAGTGAGGCTCAACTTAAGTCAGCTTAGTTTTTTATATCACTGTGGTTTGTTGATGTCATAGTTTTCTCCATTGAAGGGATAATAGGTTCATCCATACTGCCACTGATATGTTTTTAATTAAAAAAAAAAAGATTAAATCAGGAATACTTTGAAATCATATTGCTGACCAAGTTACATGCTATTCTGAGAATAGCTAAGTTAGGAAACAAATTAAATTCAATAATATGAGATACCATTTTACCAAGGGGAAAATATAGAAGACATATATATATATATATATATATATATATATATATATATTTTAATCTGAAATATTTACAGAGTAAAAAATAACTTTGTCAATCATCTATTTGATTCTTATAGTCTCTTGAAGTGGCCTGTGTGATTATATTGTACCACAGAGGGCCTTCAAATCTTCACTCAGAGAGAATAGAGGACTGTTATCAATGTTCCTTATCATGCAAAACTTGTTGGTATAGCACTTAGCTGTACAGAAGGATCGTCCTTCATAGAAATGTTTGACTTCATTCTTAATCTATTAAAGGACCATACTAATAGGTATAAAAACTAAAACATCAAAGTTTTTCTCTTATCTAAATTAATATCCTTAGCAAAATGTTTTTGTTAAAAAACAAATATCCCCAAAGCTATTATAAATTTATTGTGACTATATTTTCTCACTATTTCTACGTTTTGAGAGTTTTCCTTAAACCTTCAGGATAAATGAAAAACCTGACTGATACACCTGCAGAAAACCTCTTTTTTAAAAAAATTATGTATCATAGGTATTAATTATCTGTGGAAATCATACATGGAAAACAATAAATGATGAATTACCATGTTGGTGAAATATGTCAGAAATGCAACTCAACCTGACTTAAAAAAAAAAAGCTACTGTTTCAAATATTAAAACTGGGAAAGTCAGGGGCAAAACTAGGCCTCGGAACAAAAATAACAGCAGTGTGTAAATATGTTAATAAGATGTTCTCTTCCAGCTTTTTCTACTCATTCGGAAACAAGGCCACTTATAATAACTAGTTATACATCTGTCACCAGAGAGTAGCAAGAATCCAGTGAAGGGTGGCAATTGGCTTAGTGTGGATTAGGGACCCATTCTGGAATTAATCAACGGTCTGGCTGTATGTATTCAACTCACCTTCAATAGGTCCTAGCCAAATCACTGAATCCAGATAGTCTGAGCATAGAAGATGACAAATCCCAATTAGGTCATGGTAGTAGGTGAGAGCTAGGCACATTTTGTAGAAGAAACAGAGGCTGGTGACAAAGAATAGCATAGATGTGCCCTTCACTGCCCAACATTGAAATTAGGTGCTTATGAGCAATGTCTTTTTCCAATAGACTGGTTTATGGTTTAATGGTGTTTTTGAAACATCAACATCTACTAGAAGATCTGGCATGCATATGTGCTCAAGAAATAGAACTACATTATTAATCGATTATTAATATTATATAAGCTGCTTCTGTAGTGATGGCTTAAATTCTATTCAATATTAACCATAATAGTTTTACTGCACTGTTTGTTTCTCTGCTCTGGATAATGTAAATTATTTGATTTATGTTACATCTCAGTATTTCCTTTGTTATCAATTATCCTAATGCAACATACCCTTTCTTATTTATCGGGATATGAATCAGTGATGAATTTTTATTTCAGTTCAGTTTAGTATTAGTAAAGTCTAATCTTTTTCTGGTCTCTAAAGTTTGTCGTTTTAGTTTTTAAAATAATATTAAAATAACAGTCATCCTTTATACAATCTCCTTTTTACAGCCTATTTCAATAAAGACTTTGTAAACAGGGCAACTTCCAAAAGGGATTTTGACTCCAAAATTATTTTCAGGCACATTAAAAGATGATGATTCTTAGCAGTGGGAAAACATCACCAACACAT
>NW_017733514.1:0-2986 GCF_001890085.2 Hipposideros armiger | reverse complement strand
ATTTTCCTGAAAGTCAAAGCTTTCATTACTCGTGTGCAATATATGCATGCATGGTCTTGGTTTTGGGAAACTCTTCTTTATAAAATGATTTAAAGCATCATACTTTCTTATTGATTTATTCATAATTCTTGATTAACTAAGATATTACATACCTTTGGAAATGAGACAAGTCCATCAGGCCAATAGAATGCACTGAGGCTTACTGAAAATCATTAGCATTACCAAACCATGCTGAAGGAGTATTCAGAATTTCAGAGCTAGGAGATGGAATTTTCATAGATACCAAACTCTTACCTCTACTTTATAACAACTAAGGAGTATTATTTTATGTAACAATGTAAAAGTCTGCATTGGATAAGCAAACTTTAATCAATTTGAAGGTAAGCCATTTGCAAAATTACAGTGATTAAATGACCAAAAATAAAACAATCTATGACTTATTGTTTGGATAGACTTGGGTTCAAATTCCAGTTCTTACACTTCCTAATACTCTGCTGTTGAATAAGTTACTTGCTCTCTGTATTTTTCAATCAGTAAGGTCGGGGAAGGCCAATTATATCTTCCTTGTGTGAAGATCAAATGAGAGATTATCTGAGTGCCATTACTCTGTTTCTCTACAATGTTACGCACACAGGTTGTACATAGGCACTTCTTTTTCTCATCTGTTGAGGTTTATGCTGAATCAGTTGTCAAATACTTTGAATATGTGTAAGTACCTATAGTCACAACATGGAACACATCGAATAATAAATGCCATCACGTAAACACAACGCGTAAGCATAGTGATGATTTTTCATATATAAAATNTTTGCCTGCATGCAAAAAATGAGAGGAAAGCCTAAGACTGGCAACCACAGAGAAAAATTATTTACTTGTTCAGCCATCTTTTAATGTATTTATACAATTATTTATTTTGGAAAATATTCCTTGGGAATGGTCTGGCAAAAAAAAAAGTGCCGTTTTATTTGAGGTTGAGATGTTTTATGACAATGTTGGTCTAGACATAGCTTGTGAAGCAAATGGTCTGGACAGGACTAGTTTTCTGTTACAATAGAGAGCAAAATTATTCTTCTCCTGGCACATTTGCAAGAGGCAGCTCTTAGAAAGTAAACTCTCAGCAGGCTATTGAAATGAAATACACTGATCTTCTGCAAAGAACCACGCAGCTGGTGCCACAGGAGGAAGACAGTCCGATCCTTTCTAATGGAAAAATGAAGTCAGACCAAGCTCCCCTCCTTTCTTCTACAAAATGTAATTATGTAAACTACAAAGCTCCATTATAGACAATGTTTATAATTAGCGCTATTTCCCCCTTAATTTTAAATAAAGCATGCTAGTTGTGAATGTCATGCCAACATATTTTCTACAGATGCTATAAACAATGAACAATCAGAAATCTATTTGGGTTGCTTTTGTGGTTATTATTTCAAATGGTGAAAACTCATAATAAAAATCAATGTAATGAACAAACACCATTATATGTTGATAAACATCATATTCTTTCAATTTCAGACAAAGCCATTGAATATTAATCAGATCTTTGGCTCTAAAATGATGACATCAAATAGGATTTCTAATACCTATTAGGTTTCCCTCGTAGTTCAGTTCTAAAAGAACCACTGAAATGATTTATTGTATTCCTATCTCACAAGTTTTCAGAATGGTATTAACATATTTATAAAATGCAAAGGGAAACAAAATATTAGCTTGGTAGTGAAGTGGCTTGATTTCAAGACCCGGCTTGCCCTCAAGCAACAAATAAATCTTCCATGGTGTCATTACATGAGGTTCTAAGTTCCTGTACTTTTGAATTTACATAAACTATGAATTATGAAAAATGATGATACAATTTGCTAGAAAAAGATGTAAATTATAGATCCGTATGTAAGTGTAGATTTACGTTTTAGATTCTAAACAATAGCAGACAGTTTGATTTTAGAAGCAGCTGCTGTGTTCTGATAGCAGTATATCTCTGCTTATCTAGACTTGGCTCTATTATTTATTATATAATCGTGAACTAGCAATTCACTATCTTTGCTCTTTGGTTTTCTCATTTATGAACCAATATGCATTCAAGAGTCTCAACAGTTGCTTCCTGCTATACCATTCCATCATCTGTGCATTGATGTAGACTAAGTAACCCTACAAAGTTTGACTATATCTATGTGTACATTAAAATTTCAACTCCTCAATTTCAAACTTATCAAATTAATGTTATTTGTTATGCTATTAATAATAGAGTTTACATACAGAGTTATGATACTTGACTGCATAATTATAAAGAAGTGTGGTTGCGATTTTAGACAAGTTTGAGTATTTTTCAAATGACTAATGTACTTGTAAACTTTTTAACTCACATCCGAATCCTCCTTCATATAAACAACTAAAATTATTCAATCATTGGTTAATTTGGCTGAATTCAACCAACTGAACACTATCAAGTCAGGAGGTCTTATTTAAAAATTGTCCATAGCATTACACATACTCAATGTGTAAGAATGTATTGAGTTGTCAGAAAAGTCATGACGCATTTTTGCAATGAAAAACAGAAAAAAATACGTCATGGTTTTTCCGACACCCAATATCTCTGTTTATACAATAGATACCGTCTGACTTTATATAATTTGTGGGTTGCCAGTCTTTAAGAAATCAACCCCTTAATTCTCTTATTTCTTTCAGTTACTGTCTGCCTTTTTACTATGTCACTGCTTGTTAGCACCTTTGCCAGCAAGTGAACAGAGACAGGTAGATAAGCTGAAAATTAAATCAATCAATGTTGCTTCTTATGTTAGCAGAACTGATAAAGGCTTGAAACTACTATCCAAAATGAAACCTTTAAACCTCTATGATTTGCAACTATATCAAATTACCCATGCCCCCCTTGACTGTAGAGAATCACGAGCTGACGAATGTATGATAGGACTTCAGGGTATTTACTTAGATGGAAGAATCACACTATGAAGTTGCCCACTTTATCAAAATGCCC
>NW_017733513.1:36298-37702 GCF_001890085.2 Hipposideros armiger | reverse complement strand
CAGAAGCCCTTCCAAATGTGACACACCTGAGGCTTAACAGGTTCCTTGCCTGTTGGTCTTTTCAGGTTCCAGCTCCCTGGGAGGGACTTGAAGTTGTTAAGACTTTCATTGATATTATGTTCAGTTATGTCTCCATGTGCCACTTACACTTAGTGAGGTGAGATTCCCACTTCTAGTAACAGGTCAAATTGTCCTCTGGAGGGTTACCTGTTTTCTGCACCGACATTAGTGATTATGGAAATCATCACTCCCATTCTTAGAAGGAAACTTGGAAAAATGGAGATCAATTATGTCTCCTGAAACCATCACAGAATGAAAATTGCAAGAAGAGCCTCCACTGTAATAATTGGAAACACGCACATCCAGAGTCACAGGTGATTCTTCTCACCTGGACCAGAAGTGGCTGGAGGCTCAAGGTGTTGGGAGCACTTCCAGGGTGAGTGTTATGAATGGATGGAGCTTAGGGGTGCGCTCCTGTGGGGGAGGGGGTCCCGGGGCCACACCCCACACTTCTGTGGGCTTTCCCTCCAGACACATCCAGGTTCTCAAGGGAGGATGCATGTGGGTCCCCTCGTGTCCCTGACATGGGGAGGGGAGGACTAACCACTGAGAAATCCACCCAAACTTCCCTCAGGCTGACCCTCCAGGGGAGGAATTTTCCAGAGCCCTATTCTGAGTGTGGGTGACATTCTTACCTGTGACAGACCTGGGAGGGGCACAGTTACCAGGGTTAAGAGAGTCAGGAATAGACTGTGGGTGCTGCAGGTGGGAAGGGAAGTGAGCTGACCCCGGAGAGCCCTTGGGGAGGTCACAGCCCAGACCCAGGAAGACTACCTTACAGGAGTTTAAGCATGAGAATACGTAATGTCTCACACACACACACACACACACACACACGAGCAGCCTCTCCTGAATCAGCTGATATGGAGCTGCTTCCTCCTCCTCCCCTAACTCCTCAGGTGCCTCCCCTCCCACAGACATGGGTTCCCCAAGGGACCCCACTGCAGGTGCCATGAGTGGGCAATAGTGTGATTGGGCCTCGATTCTGACAACCTGTGGGACAAGATTAGCCCATCTCATGGGTCATCTGCACGGGTCCCATGGGCTGTGAGGAAAAGCAGAGCCAGGGTGTAGGTTCTTCCCAAGTCTCTGCATGTGTCACATTCCCTGGGGTTCCATTTACAAGAGAAGTCACACCCAGGCCTGGGGTCAGAGTGAGGGACGGCCCATGAACTAGGTAGAGGGGACAAGGACAATTTAGAGCACCATTAATGCTGAAATTGTCCACTCTGTGTATCTAATTTATTGACTAGCAGAGATAGAGAGGGCTGTGATTCATTGCAGGGATTCCCAGGTGTCACCTTCAACCAGAGGAACCTAACGGAGGTAAGAGGCCTCCAAAAC
>NW_017733513.1:28640-33353 GCF_001890085.2 Hipposideros armiger | reverse complement strand
GTGTAGACTCTGGGCTCACCATGACCTGGGGACAGAGAACAAGGCCAGCCCTGTTATGGGGTGGACTGTCCTGCCCTCCACTCCATTTTGCAAATAGCCATTGGTCATTCCAATCCAACACTGGCTATCATTATGGACAATGGAGATTGACGAGGAAACCATGGCCATGCAACACACACCCGTGAGACAGAAGCAATCTCACTCCCAGATCCACAGACTCTTTGTCCATCAGTGACAAAGGACAGAGAGGTTGAGATCCTTAGATCAGGGTGCTTGCTGCCTGGGACTCACGAATGATACTGGATAATGATGGAGATTCTGCCTGAAGCCCTGTTCTAGAACATCCAGAAATCCACCTTCACCAGCACATTTTATAATTTCCAGATATAATTGAAACCTTTGTACAAGTTGGAAGCGACTGACTTACCCCAAAATAACCCAGACCGAGTAGCACTGGTGAGAGATAGACACACATCAATAGAACAGGATATTGTGACCTTGGATAAGCCTCTAATCAGATGTGACCCAGAAAGCACAGGTTGAAAAAAATCAATGCATATATGTCCATCCAAATTTTTAATTATTCTAAGATTTGAAATATTCATTTAGGAAAATTCACTTAAACTGAGAAAATATATGAATATAATTAAGCCTTATATATCTTACAAACTTTTTGAAATAGAGGATATATCAAGCATTTACTACACAATAATAATAAGACAATTCACTATTATAAAGCTTTCAACATCAACACTCAGGCATCTCTGAGCCTCCCTTTACGTTGGAGGTAGTTACTCAGATAAAAGTAATGTCATAATTACTTAAAGTAAAAGAAATGGGAGCTATGAAGGCAAGTCCTTCACGTGGGGTTATGTTTACAGCAAAGCTGACATCCAAAGTTGTTTATAGTCATACAACACTTAAGGATGGGAATAATGCCTTTTGCAGATTTATCACTATGAGAATATCACAGGGTGTACTCACACAGTCCAGATGGTACAGCCGGCTACTGTGACTGCATGTGCTGTGACTTTATGCAACTGGCAGTGCGGAGGTTTGTTGTCACCAGCATCACCACGCCACTGAGCAAGGTGTGGTGCTGACATTACAACGGCGATGACGTCACGAGGTGACCGGAAGTGTCGTCTCCATTATAACCTTATGGGATGGCCATCGTATATGTGGAGTGTTATGTGGCGCCTGACTGCACGTGAAATTATGATCATGAAGTTTGGCAATGGGGGCGATGTTTAATGTGATTTTTAGATAATAAAACGTGTCTGGACAAAATGTTAATCCTGTTTAATAGCAACTAGAAAGCTCCATGAAATTGAAATACTCGTGATGGACTCCCCTTGTTGAGCACTGAATCTGACCATCAGAGCGAAGGGCCAGGCTCTGTCTCACCTGGAAGCTCACCTGCCTGGTCTTTGAGCAGCACTTTTCAGGGAGCGAGCTGCCTCCCTGCAGAGACTGCTCATCGTTTATAACCCAGGATTGCCACTCTTCTCTGTAAACACAGGATACGACTTTCCTCATTAAAAGCCTAGAAAAAATGACAGGAGATATTCTTGGGAGAGTGGGCTATGCGATGAATTTTGAGATAATCCTGAAAAGTGAAATCCATTAACTAAAATATTCATAAATGGAACATTGTTAAAGTTAAAAGTTTTGTCCCACTCAGACACTGTTCAGGGAATGAAAAGACGAGCAGAGGCTGCTGAAAACAGTTTCAAATAGTATCTTGTAAAGTGCTGTATCCTGAGTATAAAGAACTTCACATGTTATGCAGGAGCCGAGGACCCTGTGACCACAGGGCCCAGCTCAGGGGTGGGGGCAGGGGGAGATGAAAAGGGGAGAGGGATTCTTTTGGGGTCACAGTGTCCTCTCCTCTGATCAAATCTATGCTTAGTCCCCTCCCCACCCTCCTATCTCTGAACTCCCAGTAACTGTTAATACAGACTCTGATAAAACAGGTCAGTTATGCTCTGCACATATGATTTCAATATTTGTCAGAGGTGGGCTTACAGAATGATTAATGGCTGTTTCTATTTTTGTCTCTTCTCCATATACAGGTGTGAGTCTGTCTGATGTAATTGGTGAGGGTTCCTGGGACATGCCTTAGGGTGGCTTCAGGAAAGTATTTGCACAAGAGACTTAGACACACATTTAAGCCCCACGCAGTAAGAATGAAGGGTCTCCAAGCCTGCCTGTGCTTTTTGTTGCTCCTACAAAAGGGGTAGTTCTTGGGAAAAACAGTCTTATTTTGGGACCATGTTACAGCAAACGTGAAATCAGTATATTACTTAACATGAAATTATCATTATAAAATCTTGTCCATCATGAATATTTTCATGTTTGATGTTATAGTGGATATTTTGACTTAAACTAATTATTTGTACTATCTACTTGAAAATCCATGAGATTACACATTCACTCTTATGCTCAGAAAGGTGGGACTTCTTAGGCCTGTTTGTAATGTGCCTCATGACCCAAGTGCACCCATCCCAGACTCACACCGTTCCTGTGTGCCAGTGAAGACACATGGAGGTGGCTCAGAAGGACCAGGGGAGCCTGACTCAGTCCCTCCCCACTTATAAGGACCAGGCTGCCCCTCATGCAAATTTCTCTGCAGGCTCCAGGGTAAAACCCTCCTTGGGCTGTGAGCTCACAGCTCTCTCCTCACACAGGTCTGAGTTTCTGGGGAAGGCAGAGCTGTGGTCTAGAAGAAGATGAGGCTGCTGGGTCTTCTCCTGTGCCTGGTGACAGCCCCCCAAGGTGAGGTCTCAGATATCAGACATGGTCTGTGGGATGGCTGTGTGTGCACGTAAGTGACACTGATTCTCCTTGTCCGCAGGTGTCCTGTCCCAGTTGCAGCTGCAGGAGTCGGGCCCAGGACTGGTGAAGCCCTCGCAGACTCTGTCCCTCACCTGCACTGTTTCGGGGGGTTCTGTCACCAGCAGTAACTATTGGCATTGGATCCGCCAGTGCCCTGAGAAAGGGTTGGAGTGGATGGGGTACTGGACAGGGAGCACAAGCTACAACCCAGCATTCCAGGGCCGAATCTCCATCACGGCTGACACATCAAAGAACCAGTTCTCCCTGCAGCTGAGCTCTGTGACCTCCGAGGACACGGCCGTGTATTACTGTGCGAGGGGCACAGTGAGGGGCAGTGTGAGTCCAGACACAAACCTCCCTGAGGGGACAGGGGGGCTGGGCTGAAGGGGGCGCTCTGGACACCAGTGGGTGCTCAGGACACACTGAGCACAGGGACCAGCCCCAGGAGCAGATAGGGACTGGGGTGGGGAAAGGACTTCCTTTGGAAACAGAGGTTTCCCGTAAATTTTCTCAGCTGCCCCCAGGGACAAGTTTGAACCACCTGTGTGACTCTAATTTCTCCTATTCTCAACAGCCACACACAAGGGGGGAAACACTATTTATAATAATACATCAACAGTGACTTGGTTTCTTTCCTTGACTGACTTCCTGTGTATCCTGTTTTTATTTCTCAACTGAGACCATCCTGAGGGCTCTCTTCTTCCCAGTGGTTAGGAAACATTTCCCACAGAGAGACCGCATCACAGTCCCACCCCATGTATGCGGAGCTCAGGCTCTCTGCTCCCCACATGCGCAGTGTGCCCACATGGCCCTTCCTTCTCACAGGCACACGTGGCCCCACGGGATTATGTTCATCCCCCAAGACCTCCACCCCCATGGTCTCCGTCCTCCCTACAGCATCACAACGTTAACCTCTCAGTCCTCATTTATTCAAGTGTATATTTCAAACCACCCCAACATTTCCTTCTGTCACCTACTGTCCTAATTCTCACTAAATCCTTCCTAGACTCTGAGCTCCATGGGGCTGGAGCTCTGCTCACACTCCCAGCTCCCCCACAATACCCGTCACAGAAGGGAGGTCCAGTAAATACGTGGGCATTCACATGCCCCCACGTCATCTCCTAATTCATCTAACATGTCTGTCCATTTGTGGACACCCCAGGGCAGGTTCCACTCACTGGGTGTGAAGGTGGCCCTGCTGAGCCCCGTGTCATGGAATCATATGATTCACGGTGACACAGGCACTATTGCAGGACAGGCCTGTGTCAGGTGGGGGCACAGTATCAAGTGATGGACCCTCTGTATGAGCAACGTGGTGGACACCTCATGGGTGGCTATGGTGACACAAAGGACAGGGAACTGGGTAGATCTGCTGGTCACTCCTCATTCTCAGTGTACAGCCCATATGTAGAATCAGAGATTGGTGAGCTAAAGTTATGGGTAAGACATGAAGTAGGAGTGAGAGAGGACCTTCAACTGGAAGATTGTTTAGGACATAAATATAAAAATACAGCAAAGGCATATGAGATAAGTGTACTTAAGAAACTGGATAAAAAATAAAGAATAACGATTACTCTCAGTATAGACGTTTAAAATAGTGTGTTCTGAGTTGTGTTGACGTTTACTCATTCTCTTTAAAAGTATCAGTTAGGCTATACCCTTAAAGAGCTAACCACCAAACAATTGCACTATCAAATCAAGCAGATATATCTCATTTTTGAGATTAGAAAGGGTGTAAGTGCTGCAAGGTGATTTCACCATGGTCTTCTTTTACTATTCTCTCTATAGCAAAACACTGACCTTAAATGTCAGCCTTTCATCCCAAAGTCTTTGATGGAAGGAAAGGAATTGTGATAATGTGCCTACATCATGTAG
>NW_017733513.1:23113-25045 GCF_001890085.2 Hipposideros armiger | reverse complement strand
TCTGGACAGTTAGAGGGAGAGCCAGGAGTTTATCTTCAGGAAAAGGTAAAATTGCCCTCAGCTCAAAACAATCTGCACACAGCAGAAGCACATCTTGGGGTCGCCTGTTGTGGACCCCACATCTTCATTCTCAATATGCTGCCACAGGATGGATAAAATGACACAAAAGAAGAGCTGGGTCCAGGCTGTATTTCTGGCAGGTGGACGAAAATAAGGCTCCCTGTGTATATAGCTAACGCTTTCTCTTCATAGTATTTGTGGAAAAGGCACTTAAGACATGTATTTGTCCCTGGCAAGGGGGCCTCGCAGCTGAAACAGGGCCTGATTGGCACCCCCATAGTAGAGGCCTCTCCATGTTCCTGGCTCCTTGACCTACCTATAGCTTAACAATAGATCCTCCCCCTGTGGTTTGAGCTCAGACTGTCCCGTCCCGCCCAGTTCCCAGGAAGGCTTCATGCAGACCCCTGGAACCATCGCGTGGCCTCTGCAGGAACACCCTGATTTTCCCTTAAAATCCCCAGCTGGTCTGAGAATGGGAAGGCAGGTTTTGGAGGTGTTAACCCGCTGCCTTCCAGACCACCGCTGCTCTGGTTCTAAACGCTTATTCCACGACCCAACTCCTGTGTGGGTCTATCGGCTGAGCGGCGCACGGCACGCGCCCCGGGCTCGGCTGGCCTCTGGTTTCAGAGCCACAGAAGCAGTTTGTGCTTTAAAAACACCCCAGTCTCCCATTTTTTCCTTCAGTATATCATTATGAAATGATATTAAATTATTCATTTACCAAAAGTGACAATATATGGTTAGCACAACTTTGTTTCTTAGGATTGAGAAGTTCGTTTTCATAAGTGGTCAGGACCTGATTAAAACACAAAACTCTTATAAGAGAACTTAGAATCTCTGCATTCTGGGCAGAAAAGTTTTCATATCTTATCTGGACTGGAACAGCACAGAAAACTTTGTCCTTTTAACAAAGTGAAAAACAGCCAAACTCTGCTTCTATGTCACCTTACTTGTGATACTTACATTCATTTACTTCATTAAGTTCATTCCAATCTTATTCAGCTTAATCACATATAACACTTCCTCTCTCAAGATTTCCCTTCACAAACCTTCTGCCTTTTTACATTTTACATTCTGATTTTGTCCTGTTTTTCTGTTTCCCATTGAAAACAACCAGCCTCCCTTCAGGACAAACGTAATGTCTTTTCCCTCAAAAATAATCTCCATATCGTCTACCTTTGTTTGTACAGGAACGTATCCTGTTGTTTTGTATACACAGGTGTTTTCCCTATTGTTTTTGTAGCTTTAGTCACTTATTAGAATTATTAACATTAAAAAATTCATTTATAGTGAAAACTAAAATATAAGCATTGTGACTGTATAACAAGCATTCTTTAGATTGACATAGAGAAAATTTAATAATTTCTAAAAACATATTTCCTCAGGACTAGAATTTTTAATGTTCCAAAAAACGTGTGTGTCGCAGTCACAGGCCCACGTGTCTGCTCATCAAATACCGAATATTCACTAGATCAGAGGCTGGACCGGGAAAGGCTTATTCACCGAAATGCCGCCACAGGGAGGAGGGGGCTCCCCAGGTTCCTCAAATCCATCTCAGGGCGCCTTCAGCCCAGGTGTGTTCTCACAAGGGGGGAGGAGGCAGGAAAGAGGGGGGCTGAGGAGGAGCCCAAGTCTCCACACCTCTGCTGGGTCGGACCCCAAGTTCACGCCCAGCCCCTCCGTCCATCGCGTCTCCACAGGAGGAGCCGTCAGCCTGGGGGAGACGCAGGCTGGGGTTCAGGGGCAGCTCCCCGCGACATGCGCACTCACAGCCCAAACCCCTCTCGTCCTCACAACAGGAAGAAACACCAGACAAACCCGAGTCAGTCTCCACCCCTCCCGACCCCACACCGACACTAAACACGATACACC
>NW_017733513.1:20557-22763 GCF_001890085.2 Hipposideros armiger | reverse complement strand
CTCATCTGTTCCTCCCGTGTCGGTCCCGCGGCGCCACCCGGGCTCCTGAGGGACACGGGCGGCCTCAGCACTCGGCGCCCCCGAAGCCGGGAAGCTCCTCTCTCGGGCCTCCTCAGAGGGCGCAGCAGAGTCGTCGCTCCCCAGGAGCCAACTCCACGGTCAGAACGCACGTGCACTACGTGGGGTCACGCTGGGGCACGCGACTGGGCCGTAGGGGTCACGCAGGGGTTCACGTGGGGGTCACGCAGGCTGGAGACCGGCAGCGCAGTGCGGGCAGCCCAGGACTGGAGTGGGAGACCCGAGTCTGCACTGATTGGCCAATCGCCCCAGGACCCGCCCCTGGCTCCGCCCCCGGCTCCGCCCCCAGGCCCTGAGCTGGAGCCCAGCCCTGCTCTCTGTCCTGGAGGCCTGGTCTGACCCAGGCTGTGTGGGCTTCGTGCCCGGGAGGGGCTCCCACGTGGGAGGGCCAGGCTGTCCCCCAGGGCAGGGCATCTGGAAGGGACCCAGCTCTTTCACCCACAGTGCCAGCGGCCCCTCCTGCCCAGGGAGGGCCGTGGTCACTGCTGGATGCCTGGATTTCCAGAGTGGGAGATGGCAGAGAACAGGGGACCCCACCCCAGGGCAGGCAGCTCAGGTCCTTTGAAATGTTAAAGGGACAGCAGCAGGTTTAGAAACTTTTCAGTTTACTTTCCTAAGTATACCAGAGCACAGATTATTATCAGAAAGGAAATGGATATAAAAGGAAAAATAAACACCCACATCACACCAAGGTTTGGCACGCCTGCACCTGACCCACCGCCAACTACTGATGACCAGGGAACAGCAGCAGAGCTGAGCCCATGGGACCTGAGACCTTAGTCCCCGTGAGGCCAAATCTCACAGTCAAAGAGAAAAGGACAAGAAACCAGGTCTCCTGACAACCAGATAAGCCACATAGTCTCCTGGGAATTCATGGCAATAGATGACTGTGGTGTTTAAGTGAAGGGCAAATATGTACATACAGAGGGTGCCAAAAAATGTATACACATTTTAAGAAAGGAAAAAACTGTATTAAAATTATAATAATATAAGTCACGTTTGACTTCTGCAATTACAAGAGGTGCTCAAAGTGGTTCCCATCAGCGTCCAGACACTTCTGATTATGGCAAACTGCTGCTACATAGACAGCATCTCCTAAATGTGTGCACGTGGTT
Source organism: Hipposideros armiger (assembly GCF_001890085.2). Lineage (NCBI taxonomy): Eukaryota > Metazoa > Chordata > Mammalia > Chiroptera > Hipposideridae > Hipposideros > Hipposideros armiger. The sequence continues at coordinate 21,570 of NW_017733513.1, read as the reverse complement.
TTGGCACCCTCTGTGCATTATGTAGGGAGACAGAGAATATGGTCCTGGGTTCGACAGATTGTTTCCCACAAAAGGACATTACTGGTGGAGCTGCCTGGTGGGGCCCAAACCCAGTCTTTTCTATGATCACCCAGCCTGGTCTCTTATCAGAGGAAATTAATTTTTTAAATTTCTTAGCCCAAAGTGGCTCCTTTTCTAGTTTTTACTTCATTACATGCAATTGCAGTAGTTTCAAGAGAGGGAGCTGTCAACGATAAAAATCCAGCCTAAGAGAAAGACTATAAGACTTTATTTGAGCCAAACTGATGACAATTGCCAGGAAGGATAGTCTCAACAGATTGAGAAAATGTTCCAAAAAATGGCCATTTTGCAACTTATTTTATACATTAGAATCAAAGGAGGAGGATTACAAGAAATCCATGGGTGGTAGATTAAGGGGGTGGGAAAAGAAAAACAGAGAAATCTCTGGGATTGGATAAAAAGGAAAATGGAGAGACACACACTTCTTTTACATTGGTGGGTATGGGAGAGTTAATAGCATTTTACAGCACATGGAGATGGTATTTGGGGAACAAGTTTTTGGGATTACTCTGACATTGCAAGTGTATGTTATCTTAGATGCAAAAAGACAGCAGATAGGCTCATTTAAGGTAAAGACTGACCTTTGATAAGGAAGTTACAGGCCAAGGTTGTGACTACCAGCCATGACTCGCTTTTAGTTAGGAATTTTTATGTTTGGCTCATTTTATGTGGTTGTTCTTTAGTCTTCTGAGCTTGTCAGTTTTTTGGTTTTTTTTTTTTTAAGATTTTTTATTGGGGTATTGGTGGATGGGAACAGCGCTGGGGAATAGGGGGAAGGGGAACAGACAAGTTGCTGTCCTTTTGTTCTTCAGTCTAGTTGTGGAGGACGTTGCTTCACTGACGACTCATCACTAGCTCCAGGTTGAACTGTTGTTCAGCATCTTAGCTGTAGAGGGCAGTGTCACTGGCCCTCATATGTGGGATACGAACCG
>NW_017733513.1:3492-11037 GCF_001890085.2 Hipposideros armiger | reverse complement strand
ATGCCCACCTGCAGCTAACACTGAACACAGCACCTTGAGCTTAGAGACCACGAGCTGCTGATGGGCGGCCAGATGGTGACTGGCGCCCTACACAACTAAGGTCAAAGAACAACAACTTCGCTGGTTCCCTTTCCCAATTCTCCAATACTGTTTCGCTCTCCCAATTCCCAAATTTAAAAAAATTAAAATATAAAAAAATAAACTAACTTTATGACTCTAGATAATGTGTGTCGCTATTTCAGAGAATAGCAAAGAAAGATGCCTTGAACTGGCTGAACAACAAGATTCCAACCTAATGAAACAAGAAGCCTGGACGTGTGTGGCCTCTGTTGGTTAATTCAAACACTCATGTACCTAATAGTTTTCCCCCCAGTTCTGCACATTGATACACCCAGTGAGTCAGCTTCATGTTCCAGGGGACTCCTGTCATGAGAGGACACGGTGACAACATTCCCCAGGGTCACACGCAGACATGGAAGGACTGGGAGAGGGAAGAGATGGTTCTTGGGGAATTAACTTCTGAAGAACCAGGAATGTACCACAGACCCTCGCTCCTGCCTCCCTGACTGGAACCATGTCACATGTCACTGAGACACAGACGCCTGATGGGGAAAATAAGACTGAATTGACGTGGTTGTCCGTTTTCTCAAATAAAATTAATCAGCATCAATAACAGGAGGTGATTGGAATTGTTCATCGGTTCAGTGGATAAGGAAATACAATGCTCTTTATATAACTAGTGATTTCATGATAAAAGTTAATCTGTCTTAGAGATTGCCATCAGGATGTTCACTAGTTTAAAGATACACACCTCCAACGAGCAGTAAATAAACCTTAGAGTTCTAGTGCACAGTGTCATGAATGTAGACAACAACACTGTATTATATTCACCAACTTTCTAAGAGAGTACGACTTTGATATTCCAATCATTAAAACATAATAATTATTAACATAATAGAGATGCTAATTATAACTACAATGTGAATCACATTACAATATGTAAAAGTATCAATTTGCCATGTTGTACAACTTTAATTTACACAATGTGTCAAATATTTCAATGAAATTATTTTAATAACAGAAATTCCATAACCTCTAATTCTTATGATTTGCATATACCTACAAAAGAAAATGCAGTTTCATCACTGTCCACTACCGTTGAAGCTGGTCTTACAAGGGAGCCTGGAGAATAAAACAGAAATGGGGACAGTGACGCTGCTGCATAGACAGCCCCGGATCCCAGAACTGAACACGCCCCGCGGCACGGCTCTGCTTCTCTGTGTGCGTCACGCTCCTGTTTTCCCAATGAGCCAACAGACGCTCCTGTCTCCTCAGACACTTGGTCCACTTGCTGCAGGTTCAGCTCTGCTCTTAGTTTATCCTCTGAGCTCTCTACGGGGAAATAATTGTCAGATGTAACTTCCCATGTCCCAACCTGCACCCTCCTGTGTCTGTAACTCGCCCTCTCATCATGATGATTGGTTCCCCTTGGCATGCTCTGTACTGGTGACCTTCACGGGATTTATCCTAAATGTATCCTTTCTCTAACTTTTCCTTATATTTTTTCCTGCCTGGTCTTTCTACGAGCTTTGCAACAATATCTAGTGTTCAGTCAGGAGGTCCTGACAACATCACTGGGCATGTCCACCTGCCCTGGAGTTGGTTCAGAGGAGCAGCTGGGTCCAGTGGGGAGAGGTACCAGCCCAGACACAGTGGTGTATTTTTACCAGACATGGGAAATGAAAACATTACACTCTGTGACCATGTCCTTTATGTCAGAGTCCTAACCAGTAGCTCCTTATATAGAAGAGGAACATGCAAATAGGCGCCCTCCTGCTGATAAAAACCAGCCCATCCCTGACCCTGCAGCTCTGAGACAGGAGCCCCAGCCCCGGGATCCCCAGGTGTCCCCATTCTGTGATCAGGACTGAACACAGACGACGCACCATGGACTTTGGGCTCAGCTGGGTTTTCCTTGTGGCTATTTTAAGAGGTGATTTATGGTGAACATGAGACTCTGGGAGAATATGAGAGAAACAGTGGATGTGTGACAGCTTCTGACCAAGACCTCTCTGTGTTTGCAGGTGTCCATTGTGAGGTGCAGCTGGTGGAGTCTGGGGGAGGCTTGGTGCAGCCTGGGGGGTCTCTGCGACTCTCCTGTGCAGCCTCTGGATTCACCTTCAGTAGCTACGGCATGAACTGGGTCCGCCAGGCTCCAGGGAAGGGACTGGAGTGGGTGGCAGTTATATGGTATGACGGAAGTCAGAAATACTATGCCGACTCCATGAAGGGCCGATTCACCATCTCCAGAGACAATGCCAAGAACACGCTGTACCTGCAAATGACCAGCCTGAGAGCCGAGGACACGGCCGTGTATTACTGTGTGAAGGACACAGTGAGGGGAAGTCAATGTGAGCCCAGACACAAACCTCCCTGCAGGGGACAGGGGGTTGGGCTGCAGGGGGCGCTCAGGACACACTGAGCACAGGGACCAGCCCAGGGACCAGGTGGGGAACTGGGTAGGAAAGAAACTTCCTGTTGGAAACAGAGATTTCCTCTGAAATTTCTCAGATGCCCCCAGGGACAAGTCTTGAACCATCTTTGTGACTCTAATGTCTCCTATTCTCAGCAGCCACACACAGGGGGAAACACTGTTTACAATGACATTCAACAATGACTTCGGTTCTTTTCTTGACTGGCTCCTTGTGTGTCCTGTTTTTATTTCACAACTGAGACCATCCTGAGGGTTCTTGTCTCCTCTGTGGTTGGGAAACACTTTCCACAGAGAGACCCCAGCACAGCTCAGGCCCCTGTGTGCTGAGCTCAGGCTCTCTGTCCCCCACATGCCCACGGGGTCCCCACATGGCCCTTCCTTCCCACAGGCACACGTGACCCCACGGGATTATGTTCAGCCCCCAGGACCTCCACCCCCATGGTCTCCGTCCTCCCTACAGCATCACAATGTTAACCTCTTGGTCCTCATTTACTCAAGTGTACATTTGAAACCCACCCAACATCACCTTCTGTCACCTATTGTCTTAATTCTCACTAAATCCGTTCTGGACCCTGAGCTCCATGGGGCTGGAGCTCTGCTCACACTCCCAGCTCCCCCACAGTGCCCGTCACAGAAGGGAGGTCCAGTACATACATGCGCGTTCACGTGCCCCTGTTACCAGCCAAGAGAGGCCCCCCACAAAGAAGTTTAAGTTTCCTTTCCTATAGAAATATTAAGTATAGAAATGTTAAGTCTCCTCCATAGTTTCTTAGTTTCTTAGCCCCTGGCTTTGATTACTTTTCTTACCAGTTTGTAATCCTAGACTAAAGATTGCTCCTAGCCTGAATCCTAAAACTCTATCCTCCTGCTTCTTGATTGCTTTGTAAATCAGTTTCTGAATCCGAAACAATAGAAGTATCCTACCCCTGCTTCAGATAACTATTTGGAAGTCTGTGACTTCCTAATGTCTCCCAGGCCAGTAAGCTAAATGCCAAACCTATTCTGGGCCCAGACAACTGACGCCACCTGAGTAACAGGCTGAATTGCAACAGGCTTCATGAGAGCTAACAGNCCAGGTTGAACTGTTGTTCAGCATCTTAGCTGTAGAGGGCAGTGTCACTGGCCCTCATATGTGGGATACGAACCGTAATCCTCTGGCGTCCCAAGCCAGCTCTTAACCAATGCGCTGGCCCAGAGCTTCTCCGTTTTAATATGTAGCCCCTTTTCTGTCCACAGAGCTCTCAAATTGGTGTGAGCCTGGGTCTACCACTTACTATCAATGTTGCTTGGGACAGGTATCGACCCTTTCAGGGTATTTGTGTTGTGACTTGTAAAATTCCCCATTTTTATAGCTTAGAACAGGGGTTGGTCGGCAAACTACGGTTTGCAAGCCACATGCGGCTCTTTGGGTACATTCCATCTCAAAAGTTTGCTGAGCCCTCAAAGAGCCAACACTGTCCCTCAGAAAAATTTAAAAATTATTCGAGAGCCATACATATATTTTTACATAATCACCATTATGTGATTAATATCCTGTAAAAATTGTATAATTGAAACTATGAAGTTTTATTTTCATTTTCAATTTTACTTCAAAGCCACCATTCATGAGCCACAGTTTGGTGACCCTTGGCAGCTCTTCTGTCTCAAGAGTTTGCCGATTCCGGGGTTAGAACATTCATCACTTTGTAGTGGGCACAAAATAGGTGTTAACCTGCAAGACCTCTGCTGAGGCCTTTGCTCTGCCTCCTGACAGGCTGTAAGGTTGCTCCTCACAAGGCCTCACATTGTCATGTGTGAGTTAGAGCTCATTACACCCACCTGCTAGGGTTTGTAAGTTAATGAGATTATGACTATGAAAGGCTTAGCACTATGTCTGGTACAGAGCAAATTTTCAATAAGTGTTATTCATTGTTCTGATGATGGTTATGAGTTATTTAGCTGTTTATCTTATTTTAAATATGGTTAGTGAACTCACATGAGTGACTATACAGAATAAAGGTGAAACTTCTATAAACATGTATTTGAGACTTATTGCTATTAGATAAAAGCAATTACATTTATACTCATAATTTTCCACCTATTAAGCAGATAATTTACTGGGAAATGGAATTGGAATAGTAGGATACTGACAATATTGTCCATATAAATTGTTCCCATTGCTTGATTGGTAGCTTAAACTTTGAGCCTAATTCCTTCACCTCAAAAGGCTTGGTCAGAGAAGGAAAAAAATGCATACAGACCCAATGATCCAGAAACCCTACAGGTAGGAGTTTATACCGAGGAACTGAGAGATGTGTGCATATTATGAGAATATTCATTGCAGAAAAACAGCTAAAGTCAACCTACATTTAACAACAGGAGGAAGGCTAGACAATGTTTGATATACCCATGGGATGGTGTATTATGCAACCATTTACAATCACATTTACACAAAATATTATCACAGTGGTAAACATGTGGAGCTTTAAAAATAGCACAAATATGGTTAACAGTCTTGGATAAAATTCTAGAAACACAACACCTACCAAGACTAAATTACAAAATATACAAAACATGAATAGACATCTAAATAATAAGGAGATTAAATTAGTAATCAAAAATCAAATTAAGAAAGAGCTTTGGAAAATAAAGAGGGGCCTACTACCATAAGCTTTTATTGTAAACACTTAGCAGAACTGTGTGCATAGTTTAGCCCAAATGACTTGACAATTTCTGAATGACTAAATAAGTCTTTTAAACATGTGATTGGTGGAAAAGTAAGGGAATGTTAAAGATGCACCAGAGTCACTCTAAGGATGTCACAGGGGTTCCTGGGCCACTTCATGCTCTTCTAACTAAGTTACTGCACTTCAATCTATGAGCACTTTGGTGAAATGTGAATTTATTTATTACAGCATTTGGATTTCTGTTGTTTTTAATCATAGAGGCTCCAGACATACTAACACCTATTTTAAATGGAGTTAGCTCACTCTATTGTGAGACTAAGTTGGGAGAAAAGCGTAACCTCTCCTCATAAAGAAACATTTCCCCAGACACATTGCTTGAAACAATACTATTTAGTTGCTGCCAGCCTACATAGTCACAGAAGTCAACTCCTTAAAATAAGACTCTTTCTCTATGTCTTTGTATCTTATTGGTCAAGGTTCTCTGGAAAGCCATGATAGACCAGTTTGGCTAAGTCTGCAGAGACTTGCAGTTGCTCAGATACAGAAGGAAGAAAGGACGGAGAGGAGACCTTGGTCTTCTAGGTAAAGTGACAGGAAGAACGGAATTGCCTCACATTAGAAAGCCAACATGAAGGGGTGGATATTTAGGGAGAACAGAATTAACTCAGTTTGGGACATTTTTAGTTTAGGTTTTACTGGTCCATCCAAATGAAATCAGCCAAGGACCAGGTGTAGTTGTGGAGATGAAGTTTAATGAAATATGTCTGAGAAGGTGACACAGTACAGAAGCCAGTTGAATGGAAGAAACATCTGAAACCACAGCAATCAGTCAAAAAAATTGTTTTTGAAAAAATGGAGAGAGAGGGGAGAGAAAGAGAGACAGGGTGGGGAGTGAGAGAGAGAGAGAGAGGGAGAGAGAGGGAGAGAGCCAGCGAGAGAGAGAGAAAGAGAGAGAGAGAGTGTTAAATCAAGATCCTTACGGCCTCCTGTGCCTGTTGGTGTTGGGCGGGGACCTGGAGCCAGAACAGCAGCCTGGGGGAGGGGACAGCTCAGGGGAGCTTCATTCGTGCAGCCTCCAGGAAGGAGACAGTTTCAGGGAGAAGCAGTGATCAACCACGACGACCACTACAGCCATGAGGACAAGCAGCCTCTGCGGGGTCTGCCTCGGAGTGGTTTTACCTGAGGGACAGGTACAGACGATGGCTCACACCAAATCACTAAGAGAATAGCTGGTGAACAAGTGAAAGATGTCAGAGTAGGATCATTTCCAAAGAGGAAAACGTGATGGTGGAAGAAAACAGCAGGACAATAATCTGAACAGATGGTGAAAACAAGACGCTACATTGGTTAGTGAGAGGGGAACATACTGCACACACAAGGGAAGAACCAGTGCTGAATAGACTGGGAAGGGAAGATGACTGATGGGCTGAACTACTTGTGGAGGGAGGGGCAGTGAGAGGCAAACCTGACTTCCAGAGAAAATAGTGGTACAATGTATGAGTTTAGTTTAACTTCTAACAAAAGAAAACAAACCATAAAACAACCCTCTCCCCAGGACATGCAGTCCTTCCTACAGGGGTACTGCTAACAGACTCCATAGGAATAAATACAAGATAGGGAACTTAAAATACAAAAAAAGATACTGAGTTCCCTTTAAGATGAGAAACACCCAATAATACCTTAGATAAATACAGTTAAGTAAAATAAAATTAAAGTACATTATGCACTATAACAGTGAATCAGATTATTTTCCTTTTTTTTTTTAAAGATTTTATTCGGGAGTTGGGGGAGGAGAACAGACAATTTGCTGTTGTTTTGTTCTTCAGCCTAGTTGTGGACGATGTTGCTTCACTGGCCCATGTTGGTATTATCATTGCGCTCTTCCCAGGTGAGGCACATCAGTCACTGGCCTCTGGATGGCCGCTCACACTGGCTGCCAGCCACTCACAGTAGCTTACGGCAGACCACTGCAGCCTACGTCGTCGCCAGTGACTCACAGCAGTCCAGCTCCAGGTCAAGCTGTTGTTCAGCATCTTAGCTGTAGAAGGCAGTGTCACTGGCCCCCATGTGGGATCCCACCGGGGCCCTGCTGCTCAGAGCTGGTGTCCCAAGCCAGCTCTTAACCAACGCGCCAGTCGCCCGGCCCTCAGGTTATTTTTTAAATGTAGTAATTAAGTTAATCAAGCACAGAAAAACCCTCAAGACTCAGTGAAAATCCAATTATTGAAGCATCCCTAGTTTGTTACAACAAACCACGAAATCAGTTGGTATCTGATCTACCATCTACTGATGTCCCTGTAACTCTGGCCAAGGATCTTAGAAAATTCTGTTACAGGTGAAACATCAAGTTTCCAGGAGGTTTCCATGTCTTTTATTATTATTATT
>NW_017733513.1:0-3398 GCF_001890085.2 Hipposideros armiger | reverse complement strand
CAGCATTTACAGTGACACACAAATGGCTGTCATTCCCAAGATGCACACGAGATGGCAGCAGAGAACAACGTTTTCTGATGACCCACACCCTGGTGTTATTCCCACGTTGAACGTTAGATGGCAGCAGAGAAGAGCGTTTCCTTGCTCTGCACTGAAATGGGAACCCAGACCCTGGGACTAAGCTCACTGTGAGATGAGTCCTGTTTGAGGCCCTTCACGTGCCTCGTCTCACCCACGGCTCCCATTGTCCAGATGAGGCAGCGACAGCTATTATCTCCATTTCACAGGTATTTAAAATGAAGACTGATTCTAACAATCTGAGCCCAGAACCGAGGCCGAAACGGGCCCACATGGGCCAGCAGAGCTTGCACACACGGGATCCTGGACAGAGTGATGCAAAAGGTCCTGCAGCGTTGGGTGGAATCCTGGTCATTCTATTTGAAGGAAATCTGCACAAAACCTAATGGTCCAGCTTGCCAGGCTCTCCCCCAGGCTGGTTTTGGGGTGGGACTAGGACAGGCAGCTGGGGATGGGGACACATTGGGAGGGAGCAGGTGGCCTGGCCCTCATAGGAGGACAAGCAGCACCAGATCCCTAGGACAACGACTCCCCCACTTCTATGCCCTGCCTGTGCTCGGGCCTTTTAACATCTGTTCTTCCTCAGCCCAGAGCAGGGGTCTGCTTCTGCCCATGTCCCCTTCCTCCCAGGTCACAATGGACAAGAGTCTCCAGGCTGCTGAGAATGGAGTCTTCGGTGACATTTCCTTATTGGGCGTGCCTGAGCCCCCAGATATGTGCAGAGCTGGCTTCTGTCCCCTCCAAGTACTACCTGTGTGACTTCAGGCAAAGACATGGAAACTCCGTCTCCTGAGCTGTCAGGTGGGGATAACCGCTCCGTCTCAGGGTGACTGTGAGGGGTCAGTGAGGTGATGCAGGTGAGCTCCTGCCCAGCACGTGATCGGCCCTCACTCCCCCTCCCTCTTCCCTTCTTAGTCCTTTTTCCACCTTCTATGGGCTGGAGGAATCAAGAGTTTAGCACATAGTCTCCTTGTGGCAGAATGAGCTCTCCTGTTGGTGTCCACACAGCCAAAGTCCCCTGAGTGCTGACTCTGGCATCTGTGCAGCTTTGTCCTCAGGACAGTGCTCACCACAGTCCCTCCTGGTCTTCACACCCCTGCTCCTCTCCAGACTCATGGTCCTGCCTCAGCTCAGGCCGGCAGCTCCTCTCATCAGGCAAACAACTGTAATTTCCACACTCTCCCCAAATACCTTATTGCTTAATTCTGTGGAGTGCCCTGCCTGAGAGTTGCCGTTTTCAGAATCACTTATAATTATATATATGTATATATAGTCACAGGATGTGGAGACAGCATAGGGAATAGTCAATCAAATTGTAACAGCCCTATACGATCTCAGAGGGCTAGTAGATTGGGAGAGGGGTTATCCTTTTTGAGGGGTACAAATGACTATTACATTGTTTTGTACACCTGAAACTCATTTAAAAAAAGAAGGATCTTTAACTGCAGTGTGAGACTAGTTCCCATTTTCTTTTCTTTTCTTTTTCTTTTTCTTTTTCTTTTTTTTTTTTTGCTGAGCCATCCTGCCAGCTGTTGGCAGCTCAGCGGATTCTCAGCTTGGGCCGGGACTTGAACCGCTGTTGCTCAGAGCTCAAACTCTTGAGCGAGCTCTTAACTCACCCAGTCCTAGTTCCCATTTTCATTGGTTTCTCTCCATGTACAGAAACTTGGAGAAGGGTACCTGTTTATCTCTTCACAGAACACCTACCTCCTCCCAATGTGTCTCAGGGTGGGAGCTGGTCCTGCACACCTGAGGGCCTGCAGAGACCAACCCCAGCTGCAGGTTATAGAGTCAGGTGTTTCCCTGGTGCAGGAACCACCAGCTGCTCCCGTGTCAGTTTATGCTGCAGATCTGACTGTGGGATGCGGAATTAGGGTGCCTGTAAGGCTGGTATCTCAGCACCATGTGTGTGCACGTGGGAATTTCACTGTTGACTTCAGACCCTGTGAGTTGAAGAGTTGTATTTCTCAGTCCACTTATTTGTTGCTTGAATTATAATTTGATCCTGACATTGCTAGACTGATACAAATATTTAAATAATATTTGAAGTAGGTAATCAAATCTCCCAATAAAGAAAAGCCCAGGTCCAGATGGATTCAAAGCTCAAGTCTACAAAACTTCAAAGAACAATTAACGCCTCTCAATCAGTTTTTCTCAACTTCTTTCAAAAATAGGAAGAAGAGGGAACACAATTATTGAGGTGACCATTACACTCATGCCAAAGCCAATATCAACACTAAAATAAAAGAAAAATGACAGGCCAATATCCCTAATGATCATAAATGCAAAAATCCTCAAGAATATGCTGTGATATCTACCAGCACATTAAAATAAGCATTTATCATTATCAAGTGTAATTTATTCCTAGAATTCATGGATGGGTCAACCGATGTAAATCAGTAAAGGTGATACACAACATTCAAGAATGAAGGAAACAGTTATATCATCATATACATAAATATAGAAAAAGAGAAAGGGCATCTGAAAAAAGTTCAAAATCCCTTCATGATAACAACTCTCAACAAATTAGGTTCATAAGTGATATACCACAACCTAATAAAAGCCACATATGAGAAGCCAACAGCTAACATCATGGTACACAGAAAAAAATTGAAACCTATTCTTCTAAGATCAGGACCAAGACAAGGGTCCCCACTGTGACTGCTTCTATTCAACATGGAACTGGAAGTCCTGGTCAGAATAATTAGGCAAGAAAAGTAATGAGAGTGTCTAAATCAGAAAGCAAGAAGTCAATTTATCCCTTTTTATCTATGTTCAGGTGACAAGGTCATATACACAAAAACCTGAAGACTGTACCAGAAAACTAATAGAAAGTGAAACCTAGAAAGTCGCAAGATACAAACTCCATATGCACACATGATTTGTGTTCTACACACTATAAATAAATTGTTTATGGGCCAGCTGAGTGGCTCAGTTGTTTAAGGGTTAGCTAAAGAGCATGGGCTCTGAGCAACAGGGCTGCCAGTTCGATCCCACATGGGCCAGTGACGCTGCGCCCGAGCTGAGCTGCTGCTGAGCTGACAACAGTTGGCAGGATGGCTCAGCTGGTGAGAGCACATGCTCCTAACAAGACTGTCTGTTAATGATGGGCTAAGCCAGCTTGCAGCTAAGACTGAACTCAGCTCCTTGAGGTGAGGTGGTGACCGGATGGCTCAGTGGATAGAGCGTGTGCTCTTAACAACAAGGCTGCTGGTTTGACTCCCCCATGGGATGGTGGCTATGCCCACCTGCAGCTAACACTGAACACAGCACCTTGAGCTTAGAGACCACGAGCTGCTGATGGGCGGCCAGATGGTGAC
>NW_017733512.1:56957-58273 GCF_001890085.2 Hipposideros armiger | reverse complement strand
ATGACCCCCACCACTCATGGCGGAATCCGATAGAGGCAGTGAAGATGCCTTGGGTAGCAGAGTGGCTGGCAGCCTCAGTTTACAAGGAGGCAGAGCCAGGAACGTGTAGGCCTGGAACCCATCACCCGACACATCCCACCATGGTGATAGTACCCTGAGACTGAGGCAACCAGAAAACAGAGGGGACGCCCACCCCCTCAGTGAATATGAGGCACTTTCCAAGACCAAGGGAACCGCCCTACTGAGATCCCAGAGGTGTCTGAAGTGCAGGTAATAGAAAACAAAAACTTGTGCTATACCACCATCTGATGGAAAACAAATGAAACACTTCTACTTATCAGCCTGCTGAATAGTTAAGAACAAAACAATACTTAAAAAGAATAGAGCACACTACCTTACATGCTCAGGCAAAAACATAATCCATAAAGTACCATGAATACTCAAGGTAACACAGTAATCAAGGTAATAAGGTAACTCAGAAAGAAAATGAAAAGTCTCCAGAAAAAAAAGACATGAAAGACAAAAGACAGAGAATTCAAGATTGCAATTATGAAAAACTCAACAAGGTACAATGAAACTCAGGCACTTCAATAAACTCAGAAATAAAATCAACGAGCAAAAGGAGTACTTTACCAAAGAGATTGAAACTATAAAAAAAAAGCAAACCAAAATCCTGGAACTGAAAAACTCAATAAATGAGACGAGGAATCCATTAGAAAGCACTGGAGCAGAGCAGAGTAGATAGAAGAGGGAATTAGCGAGCTCGAAGACAGAAATGTAGAAATGACTCGGGAAAGAAAAAAAACAGAATGGAGAATTTTTAAAAAATGAAACAACTCTAAGAGAACTATCTGACTCCATTAGAAAGAGCAACATAAGAATGACAGGTGCATTAGAAGGAGAAGAGCGGGAGATGGGAACAGAGAGCATAGTCAAAGAAATAATCAATGAGAATATCCTAGACCTGTGGAAAGAACTGGATCCTCATAAATCAAGACACTAACACAACATCTAATTATCTCACTTCAAAAGGCCTTCTAAAATGCACATTATATTAAAACTGTCAAAAAGAAATGACAAAGAAGGACTTCTCAAGGCAGCCATGGAAAAGAAGATGGTAACCTATAAAGGAAATCTCATTAGATTTGCATTGGATTGTTCAGCAAAAACCCTACAAGCTAAGAGAAAATAGAATCAAATATTCAAAATCTTGAAAGAGAGAAATAACCAGCCAAAAATAATATTCCGAGGAAAGTTATTCTTTAGATATGAAGGAGAAATAAAGGCTTTCCCAGACAAATGAAAGCCGAGGAAAT
>NW_017733512.1:45451-50717 GCF_001890085.2 Hipposideros armiger | reverse complement strand
GATGAGTGAGTGGGTCTTTGCCTCACCCTAAGGTCTGAACCTGCCCTGGCACCGTTCCCAATACTTTGGGTACTTGGAACTAAGGTCCTTATTCTAGCAAGTTCTTCTCCATATGCCCTCATAAGGAGAGTCTTGGCCATGAATTCAAGACAAATGAGGGGACACAGTACATATATTACTTCAGGTTGTGTCAGGAAACGTTAATCTCTTCTGCTTTTCATTATTCTTTGTGGAAAGGCAACTATTTGCCTGTACAACCTGTGAACCTTTGACCCTCTGCTGGGACAACTTCATTTTTGGGACTAGATTCCCACACCCATAAAGTTCTACATGTCAGATTGGGCCTTAAGATGTATCTGCATCTGACACTACCATGCCACCCACCCAGGGCACAGTCTTGACCCAGGAAAAACCCCTCCCAGTGCGCCCCACCCCCCTTCCTATCATTGCTTCCTTGGTCTGAGATGGATGTTTATGACCGGCCAATAAATGCAGTGATTCAGAGTGCAGAGTTCCCTCTCCCCTAACACACAGGGTCATGTATAGGTCAGGTGACTCTAAGAAGAATGGTGCAGCTTGCCATCAGCGCAAGCTTGGCCTCTTCATGGCTCCTCAGCTCAGAAGCTGGGCTGACCCCTCTTCTTTCTAATTAATCCATCCACCTGTCCCTGCTGTCGTCTGTTTCCACAGTGTGAGATCGGCCTGCAGACACATCCATGGGCCTTGGGGTCCTTGTGCTCACTTTGCTTCTCAGCCTCCTCAGGCTGGGGTCAGGTAAGTCTCCAGGCAGGACTCTCTCTCTCTCTCTCTCTCTCTCTCTCTCTCTCTCTCTCTCTCTCTTCTTTTTGGGTAATGTTTTGAGTTCTTTAGCTACATGATCACAGCACAATGAGATGGGGCATATTTCTTGCTTGCGTTTCCTCAACTTCTGCGCCAGGCTAACAAGTATCAACGCCAGTGGCTGTGGGAAACAGGGGTGGCGTAAAGGTCTCGGGCACTGTGCACACTGTGATAGTAGCCCAGGACTCACAGCAAAGAGTGCTGAAGACAAGCCTGATAGTGGGGAGGAGACAGAGCAAGGATGTGAAAGTGAAATAATTAAATGTTTGTTCCAGATGTGCTGTGGAGTTTAGGCAGGGGGTCTCTACTAGGGCACCAGGTTTCTGACATGGGTGCCGGGGTAGAAGGAGACACTGATTAGGATGTTTTGGGAAAAGATAATGGTCCAGCTGTGGACATGCTGAGTGGGAAACACCTGTGGTGTGTGACCTGAGGGTGGGCAAAGTTGTCCTGATCTGTTGAGTGAGGACTAAGTTGTAACCTGGCATAGTCTGAGAGAAAGTCCACTTTTCTTTCTTCTTCTCATTACGACTGACACAAAGGCTGGTGTGTAAGATGTTGGGTAACTGAATAAAGTTCATGGAGGAAGCTGGAGGCTGGAGTGGATCCCTGTCTCTGGACAGGTGGTGTCCAGTCTACAAGGTCCAGTCTGCACAAGTTCATTCTGTCACTCATCTGCTGTGTCTGTTGTGTAGATCATGGAAAAGAAGAGAGAAATGAGGGCAATCAAATCATGCTCCATGTTTCCACAGCAAAACCCATCTGTCTTCTTCACAGGACAGTCTCTCACTCAAGTTCATTCTCACCCATTTTCTGATGAGTTTCTTTGACTGCTTTGTTTCCTGGAGAGGCAGCAGGGTGTCATGGAAATGACCTTAGAGGCAGAAAGACTTTATTTTAAACATTCATTTCCTCTGCTTATGAACTGTGTGGCTCACAACCCTGCCAGGTGTCAGTGTGCTCCTTGTGACAGGAGATGGCATCACACCCTTATCAGGCTGCTGTAGCGATCACATGAGTTTGTGTACGTAGAGCAGAGCACAGCGTTCTATTAGCACAAAGCCTGTGTTCAACGACAGACAGTTTTTCCTCGTTGGTCCCTGGGGGAAGGAAGAGTAAAGGGTGTCAGGAGCTGTTGTAGACAAGGAAAATGACAGCAGCAGTTAGGGCTGGTCAGAGGAACAGAGACACTCCAGGGAAAGGTTCTCTCAGTTCAAGAGCCTCCCACAGCCTTAAAGGCACAACAGCAGCAGCCCAGCTGACCTATGCTGAGCCCTCAAAGCAGAGCAGGAACAAGGGTCTGACTGCAGGGGGGCTGGTGAGGAGGTGATACTGGGAACAAAAGTGAGGGAGAGGAAAGAGTGAACCCAGAAGGGAGGAAAACCAAACAGAGTATTCTAAGGAGCAGATTACTGACATGGAAACACCTTCTAAGGGGCCACATAGATTGCAACCCAGAATCATCCCAACATTCACTGCCTCCTGCCCCCAATGGGGTTGAGAAACCCCACTATGGTTCATTCTCAGCGCTTCTGGGTTGACTTGCACCAGACTGAGCAGGTTCCAAAGGGCAGAGAAAGCCCTCAGCAGGGAGCAGAGGCCAGGCTCTTGGGTGGGGCCTGGGACATGCCCAGCCCACTGCAGGAGGACTCAGGGTGGGGTGAGGGGCAGCACTCAGTGTCTGCTTGGCCAGGTCAGTGGCTCAACAGAGATCCTGCAAAAAAGTCAAATCTTATATCATAAGATTCTTCTTCAAAAGCATGAGCAAAATACCTTTCAGAGAGAATTTAAAAACATATTTAAAGTAAGAAATAATGGGTGCTAAAGTAAAAATATTCACTTACTTGAAAATAAATGATCCCTGGTTGAATTTCCACATGTTTGAAAAGGAAATTCACACTGTAACCAGCTTTTCTCTGGAGTATTCGCACCCCACCACATTTATCTATGCACATATCAGAACTGCACATATGTGAATTAATCAAGAGACATTGCCAATCAAAGAGGTGTGTTCAAGAAGATAAAGGGAGTAAGCCTCCATAGTTTGTGATCTCTGTAAAGAAGAAATATAGTCATTACAAGTGATCAGAGTGATTTATAGCAGGAAAATTAATGACATGATCTTAGCAAATGAGCAAGTGGCAAAGAAAAAGGTGCTCATCATTCATAATGGAACTGCTTTCTGTGGAGCCCATGCTCCAAGCTGAACACCGTGCTTGGCCTGGGGGGTGCTGTACTGAGCAAACAGACAGGCCTTGTCTTCACAGAGCTGATAGTCATGCAGGAGAGACTCGCAGAAAAGTAATACACATTCCAAACAAGATAATGAAGAAAGTTTCAAAATGAAAATAAGGGCAAAGCTGCACCCAGAAAATAGAGACAAATCAGAGGTAACACCTGTTGGTAAAGCTGAATGAAGCTTCGTTCAGGCCAACATTACAAAGTGGAGAAAAGAAATTGTTACACAAGTAAGAAAGTACACTGCATGGAAATGAGAGACAGCAAGAATTCACTGAAGAGAAAATCTATGAAGTAAAAACTGCAAAATCTCTTTGTGTCATATATGTCTCTCAGAATTTGGCAGAACAAGTAGATAAATAAAATAATGAAGCACAAATAAAGGTTTAACCTATGGACAAAGACATTCCTTTTTTGTGCCATTGAAGCATTCATAAGATAGAGCATGTATTTGAAGGGAACAAATTGCCCCAAACTGGAGATTTTATTGTTAATACTCCCCTTTTGGAAAATAGGTCATCTTTAGTTTTTAGCAAAGAACATGAAAAGGGGCTGTTGTGAGTGTGTGGTGACGCAGATGGGCAGGGAGGACAGAATGTGGGTATAGATTCTCCTCCCATCAGAGGTCAGCATTTGGAAAGTGCTCTCATGCCCTTGATTAACTTTCTCAGTCTCTCTGAGACATTGTGTTCTCATCTTGGAAATGGGAATATCAATAACATACGCCTGTCGGGATGTTTGTGAAGACAGAATGAAGTAATGGATGTGAAAGGGCTCTATCAAGTGTAAGAAATGTACAGATTCAGGTCACTGGTTTGGAAAGGAGATAATGTGGATGTCACACCCTTGGGCACACACAGCCATGAGTAGGACACACTGAGAGGGTCTTTTCTCAGTTATTTCCTGTGCTTCCTTCCACAGGCCAGTGGCAGGTGATGGGACCAGACAAGCCCGTCCAGGTTGTGGTTGGGGAGGACGCAGTGTTCTCATGCTTCCTCTCTCCTAAGACAAGTGCAGAGGCCATGGAAGTGTGGTTCTTCAGAGATGAGTTCCGTGCTGTGGTGCACCTCTACAGAGAGGGGAAAGACGAGCTCCATATGCAGATGCCGGCCTATCGAGGGAGGACTGAATTACTGAAGGACTCCATAGCGGAGGGGCGTGTCTCCCTGAGGCTGAAGAATGTCACTCTCTCAGACACTGCTACCTATGGATGCTGGTTCAGTTCCCAGACTTTTGACCATGGGGCCACGTGGAAGCTACAGGTGTCAGGTCAGTTGCTTATTTCACAGAACTCATAACTTAGTTGTTTGGTAGAGCCATCTGGGACTTCATGAACATATTGCTAAATGAGGAGTCTTTTTGACATTTTCTTCATGTCATTTAGTTAGAAAATGCATCCTGAACTAGCTCTTTCTGTTTTGTACATATTGTTTTTTCTTGTCTTTGTTTTTGTTTTGTTTTTGGTTGTTTGTTTTTTTCTGCATGTGTAGATTTAGGTAACCACCACCACATCAGGTTATAGAGCTCTCCCATCACCGCTAAGATTTCTTTCTGCTACCCCTTTGTAGTCTCAGCGATCCACCTCACCCACCAACTTCCCCAACCCCTGGCAATCACAAATGGGCTCTCCATCACTATAATTCTGTAATTTCAAGAATGTTATAGGGTTGACTTAAGCTATATGGTAGAGTGAGAAGAACTTTTATTTTTCCACTTAAAGTCACAACAAGTCAGACATAAGATCCCCTGCTCACTACACAAATACATCTGAGAGATCCACACATCAAGACCTGCGAAGGTGGGCTTATGGAAGTAAGCAGGGGAGGAAAGATGGGGGAAAGACAAAGATGGGGCTCCAGTTGCAGTTAGGCACTTGCTGTGGGCCCAATTAATGAAATAGTGGTGTAGGAGCCAGGCTGTAGCCCTAATACAGCAGACCAGAGGGTAAGAAGGGCAGAAGCAACATTCTGGCCTGAGTAGGCTGTGCCCATTGTGGCTAAACCTGGCAATAAGGGCGGAGATGTAGCAAAAAGGTGTGGCAGCCATGGGCTAGCTGTGGCCATTACGAGCAAGAAGACAAAGCTGCACACTCACAAACTCACCTCCCCTTGCTTACTCTATGACCCCCACCACTCATGGCGGAATCCGATAGAGGCAGTGAAGATGCCTTGGGTAGCAGAGTGGCTGG
>NW_017733512.1:32231-44001 GCF_001890085.2 Hipposideros armiger | reverse complement strand
TAACATATAGGTTAAGGGTGAATAAGCATTTTAAAAAGACTGTAACTTCTGCAATTTGGAAATAAATACACAGCATAAAAAGGGATAATTTGTGACAAAAAGCAAAATGGGAAATATAAACATAAAAAGGAAGGAGGCATAAGACTGCATGGGTGAATAAAGATAAGATGCAACAAGAAGAAAAAGGACTATTGTATGTATGATAAATTTTTTTTACATAAACCCAATTGTAATCACAAAACAAAAACCTAGAGCTGAGGCACATAATATAAATAGAGAAGAAATGGAGAAAAGAATCATAGAAAGTCACCAAACTAAAATAGCAGACACAAAAGAAACAATGGAGATACAAAGCAACCAGAAAACAAATTAAAATGGTTGTAGTTAAGTCCTCATGTATCAATAATCACCCTAAATGTAAATAAACTGAACTCACCAATCAAAAGGTACAGAGTAGGGGGATGTATTAAGAATACAAAACCCAACTATATGTTGCTTTCAGGAGACCCATTTCAGTTACAAAGAGAAAAAATAGTCTGGAAGTGAAGGGGGTAAGGACCATAAGATGTCCTGCTGTTCTGTGCTGGTCCTCCAGTCCTGGGACCTTAGTAAGTTCACCTACCTCTTTCCACCATTCAGAGTTCTATGTTTGTCTCTATGGTTTCCAGGGTTTGTAACTCTACATAGAGAGAGGAGCAGTGAGAGATTAGTCCATACCATCTTATTGGAAACCTCCTTCCTTAGAGCTTACATCATAGTTCCTTCTTTTATTCACTCAACAAACATTTATTTGGCTCTATTTATTGGGCCCAGACCCTGGAGAATGGAAGATAACAGCACAGGGAGGGTAAGTTTTGTTTGGGTGGGGAGACGGCAATAACAAATCCTCTAAAGAGTTTACCCCATATAGGGTACTCTCCATTATCTCTCAAGTCACAAGTCTGGAGGTCAAGTGAAACCTTCTCTCATTCTCTTGTTAGTCCTGTGAGATCTATCTCCCTGCACCTGTCTCACTCCTTCTCATGGTGTCCTTTTCCAGACATTCTTATCTGTCACCTGAGTGACTTCAGTGACCATCTGTCTGGCTGCTTTTTTTCTGAATGTTCCCACTGACTCCTCCTCCATCCTGCTGCCTGGGGGGTTCTTTAAGATGCATGTCTGCTCATCACTCTTACCTGCTGGAAGCCAGTCAACAGCTCTCCAGTGCCTACAGGACAATGGTCCACACTCTTTAGGTCAGTGCACTCATCCATGTCCTGCCACTGTCCCCCAGACCTCAAACCTATCCCCTCTTGCACATCACAGTCCTGACATGCCAAATGCTCATAGGTCCTTGAGCATAATAAGGCATGTCCACCCCTCATGCCGTGGTATGTACAGGGCCCTCTGCCTATCGTGCTTCTTTTTTTCTCTTTGTTCACATTAAAACCTTCTATTCATCTGACACAACAGAGTGCAAATGTCACCTCTAGGAAGCCATGACTTTCGATGACAATCACTGTCTCCTCAGTGCTAACTTGACCATGCTTCCTATCTGCACATTTCACAGTGAAGTGCATTTGTTTATAGTTGTCTCCCTTTGTAGTCAGCAAATGTAGTCCTTCATTAGAATGGACTCTGTCTTATTTCCTTCATCATATTTAGTGTTAGCAATATCCATGTATATAGTAGCTGTTAAATGCATGTTGACCAAACATAGACCATGGAAGGGCTTACAACTGTTATAAGTCTATGTGTATATAAGAGAGAAATGGCCATGGGGGTGAGGAGTGATGTCTATGGATTTGATGAACCTGCCTCGGAAGAGCTGTGGCTTTGGAATATGATCTTTGCTTTCATGATTTTTCTGTTTTCTCTTCAGCGTTGGGCACAGCTCCTCTAGTTTCTATCATGGGATATGTTGGTGGAGGCATCCAGCTACTCTGCAAGTCCTCAGGCTGGTTTCCTCAGCCCACAGTGAAGTGGAAAGACCCACAAGGACATGATTTGCCCTCAGACTCAAAGGTGAATGCAGACAGACATGGCCTGTTTGATGTGGAGACTTCCCTGATAGTCCAGGAAAATGCTGGGAACATATCGTGTTCTATCCAGTACCCTGACCAGAGCGGGGAAGTGGAATCCAGGGTATGGATAAGAGGTGAGTGCGGAGGAAGAAGAATGGGGAGAGGTTCATATCTGTGTAGCCCTAGGAAGAAAACTAGGCTCTATTTCAGTGTTGTTGTGTAGTATTGTCCAGGTTTAATGATTAGTTTTGAAAGTCTAAGATACATGAAGTATAAAGATAATATCATAAAGTTAGATTATGTGGAAACAATTGTCTACAATTGTAGTGGAGTAGGGTAAAACATTTCCTTCATTACATGATCATCTTCATGGTGCAACCCTTTAAAATCAACATGCACAAAATTTAAGAAACATAACTTGAGGAACAAGAAAAAAATGTTTACTCATATTTTGGAAAACATTGAATCATTACAGTATGAAACAAGATAGAATAAAAATATAAATAATTTTGGGAAACAGTTAAAAATAATAGTATAATTTATGTAAACTCAAATATGTAAAATAACTTAATATCAAGGCACTTAATTTGCCAGTAAAAAGACAAAGAATATCAGACTGGATTTTTAAAACTTGATTGTTGCTAGTTTGTAAGAAAAAAAATAACACATATTTATTCAAAATAAAGTTTAACCAAAGCATACCAGACAAATATTACCATAAGAAGAATAGTAACAGAAAAATTAGTGTCAAGAAAGGAAAGAATAAAGGTTTTAAGGGAAACAACCTATTTAGAAATCGCACGAAAGGAAGAAATTGAATAACCATTGTTAACAGGGTATGTGGTGATATACAATAGAAATTTAGAACAATATAAAGCTAAATTTTTTCAATTCATAAATGAATTCATCATGTTCATATGGGATTAATAAAATTAATTGCATTTTTGTGCAAACCAGCCAAGAAAAAAGTAAACGTGCCATCTATAAGACCAACCAAAAAATGTTGACTAGGAGTAAGTCCAATGAAATATTTGCAAACTCTTATTGAAGACCATACAAATCTTTATTAAAAGATACTAATGAAAATTAAATAAGAAGATATAAGATTTTTCAGATAAGATGATGTAATATTTTAAAGATCAGTTCTCCCAAAATTAACATATAGAATCAATATAATTTTATTGAAAATCTCAACAGAATTCTCTTAGAACTAGATAACTTGGCTCCAAATTTATGTGGTTGAGCCATTGGCTAAGAATTACTAAACACAGCAAAATAAGATAAAACTGAGAACCTTAGTCTAATATATGTCAAGTCATATCTCAGAGTCGTGATGATGAAGCCAGTCAAAATTATGGGCACAGAGATACACAAGTGGGCAACGGCACAGAGCAGAGAGCCAGGAAACAACCAAAGCTTCAACAGAAACTTAATGTAGACTGAGGTGATATTATGTGAAACTGTGTGTGAAGAAAAGTCCATTCAACAAATGATGCTGGCACAGTTGTTATCCATATAGAAGGAAAGAAAATCAAAACCTCTACCTCATTTTATACATAAAAGTAAAACCCATACAGATTTATAGGGGAGATTTATCCAGAACTGCAAAGTTTGAAACCTCTGGAGGAAATTAAAGAAACATGTCCTTTTCATCTTGGAATATAAAGGATCCCTTAAATGAGAATCAAATTGCATTCACCTTTCAGCAATAATTAAGGAGTTTGTGAATTGCTTTCCAGAGACTTTTTTCCAGTTCTCACCCTATCGCCTGGCCTCCATTTCACTGGGAGTACTCTGCTGTGTCCTGGGTGTTGCAGTTGTAGGGTTGATTTTGTATTCACTATCCAAAGGTAAGTGAGAAAGTGAAGTATGGGCTTGTGGCATATTCAGTTTCTAATGGGGTCAGGATCAGGGATGCTCCCTCATGCCTCCTGAGTCTGTCCTTAGAGCCCTGGGCTCCAGGATCCCATCACCTGGGCCCCAGGGGCCCCAGCCCTAGCCTTCTCCATGCTTCCCTGAAATGGATCCCTTGGGCAATGCCAGCCTCCACCAAGTTTTTCCTACTTTAATAATGGCCAAGAATTAGGACAAGCACAATTTTTCAGTGCCTGTATATCAAATTAAGTTCTAAGAACAGCACCAAAACTCCAGTAAAATTGTTTCAATTTTCTCCTTTTGGGGTGTGAAAAAACCCCTTTGATAACCCATGTCATAATCTTCCCTCCCCTCCCAGCTTCCTTCTCCCTGAAAACCTCCATCTCCACCTCCACAGGACCCCAGATGTCAGCCCTTCCCTTCAGGATGAATGTTTTTGATCTCTGCTTTTACCCCAGATAGAGACCCTACATTGGGGTGGAGCTGGGGGCACAAAAGGAGAGTTCTGGAAGAGCCTCTGTCATTCCCCTGTAGCTTGTCCCCCTGAGCAATGAGCCAGGGCTGTGTTTGTACCTTATACTCTTCTGTTTCCACCACTGGATATTCTGTTTCTGTTTCAGGGAAAACCCAGGCAGAATTGGGTAAGTGTCTAGTCATGCTCTGAGTCTTCCCCACAGTTCTCCTGGGTCCCTCCTGTTCCACAGTTAGAGCCACCCAGGGGCTGTCTTGGATCCAGACTGGACGGGAAGCATGGTCAGGCCAATGAGGGCAGCTGGTTCAACACCCCATCCATTGACTAATGAACTGATCCTCAGATAGTTAGGAGGGTTAGGGTGGGCATTGGGACCCTGAAGTCCCCTAAAATTGTCTTCACATTTTGCCTACTGGTACATTCTGTGGGGAGAGGATCCGTAGATTTCATGAATTCTCTGATGGTGTGGACCCAGGATGGAGAAAGCCCTTGGGGCATCTCCCTCAACCTCCTGCCTGGCTTGTTAGTTTGAGACAAGCATTCAAGACTTGCATCAGCCCAGGAAATAGGGTAAGAGTGTTGTAGGGCTTTCCTCTCACACTCTCACCTGGGCCCTTGATCTGTGATTTCAGCTTCTTGTGTCTTTTTGGTTTTCAGACTGGAGAAGGAAGCATGCATTGGCAGGTGAGAGAAGCTATTCCTTCCACCCCCATTATCTCTCCTTACAAGTTCCTACTTTATGAATCTTGAGACCCTTAGGCCATGGGTCTCTGCAGAGACAAGCTTGTGAAGGGGACCCTGAAACTGTCTGCAGATGCTGGAGGAGGTGCCTTTGTAGAGAACCCCATGGCCTTCAGCAGTTCTGGTGGACCCATGACACCCACAAAAGTTAACCACTCTTGGTCTCCTGTCTCCCTGCCTCCTGCTCTCCATGTGATCACTGATTCTCCTGCTCTGTCTGCTTGTTTTCAGAACTGAGAGAGGCCCAGAAGCATGCAGGTACCAATGTCTGAGGGGGTGACAGTGGGACAGAGCCTTAGACGGGCATGGGAGAAGGAGTCGATCAGAGACAGACAAGGGGGAACAGGAACACTGAGACACACTGGACTGAAGATTATAAATCTGTGAGGCCCAATCCATCCCAAGGGGCAGCTGCCCCAGGCTCATTTTTTGGCCCAGGACTAGGAGGGGAGAGGGCAGGGGGCTGGGTCAGCCAATGTAGGGGTCAGAGGCTAAGCTCCAGGGCCCTGAGGGCACTGGTGACTGGCCAAGGGATGGACTGAAGGGAAAGGAGGTGAAGTTGGGCAGGATTCAGAATGGAAGTTATCTGGTTAAAGGGGATGATCAAGCTCTCACAAAGTCACACAGTGGACGCACGTGGTGGTACAGTGGTAGGGCTGGGGTGATATACAGTGGTAGGAGCTCACAGTTGGGTATTTCCAGGCATTGATGAGGCCCGAGGGCCCCACCAGAGATGAGAGAGGGGAGGGGGGCTGTGTCTGATGGAGCCTGTGGCTCTGGGATGTCACCTGATCTCACCCCAAGCTAGTCAGCAGTGGGAGGGGGTGACCCCTGCATCCAGTCCAGTTCCCTCCTCAGTAACTCATGCTCTCTCTCTCCCACCACACCCTAGTGGAGGTGACTCTGGACCCAGAGACGGCTCACCCCCAGCTCCACATTTCTGATCTGAAAAGTGTGCGCTATAGGAGCATTCACCAGAAGGTGACCAATTCGGACAAGAGATTTACAAGGAAGTGTGTGGTGGCTTCTCAGGGATTCCAGGCAGGAAAACATTACTGGGAGGTGGACGTGGGACACAATCTAATGTGGAATTTGGGAGTATGCCGGGACGACGTGAATAGGAATGTGACATGTGAGACTTTGTGTCCCTACTATGGGTATTGGCTGCTTGGACTGGATAGTGAACATTGCTATCTCACATTTAACCCTTATAGAATCATCCTCTCTCCAAGAACAAGCCCTACACGAGTGGGAGTCTTCCTAGACTATGAGGGTGGGACCGTCTCCTTTTTCAATGTAAATGATCAGACCTTCATTTATACCATGACACATCAGTTTGAAGGGTTATTGAGGCCCTACATAGAGCATTATGTGAGTGATGAGAGAAATGTGACTCCCATTGTGATCTGCCCAGTTTCCCCAGGATCAGAAGAAGAAGCACTTTCTGACACAGACAACCTGGAGCCCACCCCACAGGTGACCACACCCTTCCTGTCCTGGTGTGTAGAGGGCATCACACCTCACACTCTTCCTCAGGACACTGAGCTTCCTCTCAGGCTCCAGACCCCTGCAGCAGACTGCAGCATGGTTTCCAGATGAGGCAGCTGACTCATTTCTGTGGGGTCAGGGGTCATAGCTGCCCTGAGGTGGGGAGGGAAGGAGGCTGATGGTGCATTTGGTTTGCACCAACTGTGCAGCCAAAGGACCTTTGACAAGTAATAAACTCTTGGGCTCCTCACCTGTAAAACAGACAGGAATTCCCATCTCAGGGTTGAGTGAAGAAAAGAGACAGTGAATGTGAATCATGCTGCCTCTTGTCGGTGGCCTGGTGTCAGTGGATGTTGTGTTCTTTATATTAAACTTTTCTAACATGATCTCTGTTTATTTTTTCCAAATTAATTCACTTTCCTCTATTTCAAATCACCCATGGAATAGCTATTCACCTTTCTGTGCCAAGTCCAAAGAATTGATGAGGAGGGAGGATTTTTAAATTCATTCTATAAAGACAATGTGACCCTGATATCGAAACCAGACAAACATATTAGAATAATATAAATAAAACTACCAATTTTTATCCTTCAAGAACATAGTTGCAAAAATTTAAATAAAAACTTAGCAAATTGAATTCAACAACATATGGCAAGTATAATACATTACTGCCAAATGTGTCTGTCTCAGTAATGAAGGAATGTTTTAATATTCAAACATCAAATGTGTAATTCATCACATTAACAAACTAAAAGAGAAAACCATATGATCTTCTCAATATGCAACAAAAGAACGTTTGACATATCCAACATTCATTAGTAATAAATCTTTCCATGAAGAAGATGTAGAGATGGCTAGTAAGCCCTCAGAAAGATTCTCTATATCCTTTGGCAGTAAAAAAAATGCAAATTAAAACCACAAGGAGTGCTGGCTGAGTGGCTCAGTTGGTTAAGAGCTCGCTCGAGTGTGAGCTCTGAGCAACAGAGGTTCAATTCCCAGCCTGAGCTGAGCTGCTCCTGAGCTGCCAACAGGTGGCAGGATGGCTCAGCTAAAAAAAAAACCAAACAAACGAAGGAAACAAAACCTATACTATGTAAAACTACAAGGAGACACTATTACTACCTATTATAATAAAATTTAAAAGACTGATCATACCAAGTGTTGATGAAGCTGCGGAGGGACTGAAAGTCTCATACACAGCTTGTGGGGAGATAAAAATGGTACAATCACTTTAGAAAACAATTTGTAAGTTTCTTTAAAATGTAAACAGTCCCTTTTTATGTGATCCTACCAGTTCATTGTAAGTATTTTGTCCAAGAGTAAAAAAAATACATTCCTCTACAGATTTGCACATGAATGTTCACAGAAGCTTTATTTATAGAAAACAAAAGTTGTAAATGATCCAGATGGCATCAACAGATGAATGGATAACAGTTTGTGGTATATCCATGCAATGAAATACTACTCAGTAATCAAATAGAATGAAATGTTGACATACACACACAACAAGGATGAATCCAAAATAATTATTCCAAGTAAAAGGAGTAAAAATAAAAAAAACAACTTAAAAAGAATGCATACTGTGTGACATCACTTATATAAAAATCTAGAAAATGCAAACAGATCTTCACTGACAGAAAGCACATCAGTGGTTGCTAGGAGGGACAGTAGGATAGAAGGGATTACAAACGGGAACAAGGATGCTCTTAGGGTGCAGAAATGCTCACTGTCTTCTTTGTGGTGATGGTTTCAGGGGCAAACATATAAATCAAAATATATTAATTAAATAATTTACATATGTGCAGTTATTTTATGTCAATTATGCCTCAATAAAGCTACTTTTAAAAATAAATATTTCAACAATAATAGCAAAAGAAGCTCATGATAGGTCGTAGGGGTAGTATTTCCTGAACCACATCCTTTAGGTACCATCTTTACTTTTAAAAAACATACACTTTATTTTTAAAGCAGCTTTAGGTGTACAACAAAATTGAGTGTAGAGGATGGTTTCCATATCCCTGTCAACCTTCATCACAAGCAAACATACTCAGCCTCCTTTAGCATCAACACCCCCATCAGAGTGGTACGTTTGTTACAACTGATGAACCTACATTGACACATCATTATCACCCCAAGTCCATAGTTTGTTTACATTACAGTTCACTCTTGGTGTTGTACATGCTATGGGTTTGGACAAATGAATAATGACATGTGTCAATCATTTTAATGCCATAGAGAATACACACTTTCATTCCATAAAAATACCTTGTGCTCCATTAATTCATCCCTCTCACATTCCCTCTTCCTCCCAAACCCTGACATCTACAAAACTTTTTACTGTCTCCATAGTCTTGCCTTTCCCATAAATTTATATAAAGGAATCATACAGTATGTAGACCTCTCAAACTGGCTTCACTCACTTAGCAATATTCACTTAAGGTTCCTTTATATCTTTTTGTGACTTGATAGCTCATTTTCTTTAATACAGAATGATATTCCTTTGTATGAATTTACTTTAGTTTGTTTATCCATTCATCTCTTGAAGGACATCTTGGTTGATTCCAAGTTTTAGCAGTCATGAATAAAGGTGCTATTAAGCATTCATGTGCAGGTTTTCATGTAAACATAAGGTTTCAACTCAATTGAGCAAATACTGTAGAGTGCAATTGCCGGATTGTATGGAAAGACTATGGTTAGTAGTGTAAGAAACTGCTAAACTATCTTCCAAAATGGCTGTACCAGGAAAGTTTCTGTTACTCCACATCTTTGCCACCATTTGTTCTAAGTTTTGAATTTCAGGCTAAATGTGGTATTTTCACCCACATTTTATTCTAAATATTTCCTAACTTATGTTGTGATTTCTTTTCAGACCAATGAGCTTTTTACATTGTGTTATTAACAATTTCTTTTTTTTAAAAGATTTTTATTGGGGAATTGGGGAGATGGGAACAGTGATGGGGAATTGGGGGAAGGGTAACAGACAAGTTGCTGTCGTTTTGTTCTTCAGTCTAGTTGTGGAGGACGTTGCTTCACTGGCCCAAGTTGGCACCGTCATTGCGCTCTTCCCAGGGCAGTGTCACTGGCCCTCATATGTGGGATCCGAACCAGGGCCCTCTGGCATCCCAAGCGAGTTCTTAACCATCGCGCCACTCGGCTGGCCCCAACAATTTCTAAATATATAGGGTGTCTTAAGTTTTAAAATTGTTTTTCATACCAATGTTGTTATGGTTAGAGAATGTGTTTGATTTTGTATGTGTGTCTTGGTGTCCATGGAAACTTGCCTACTGGTCAGCAAGTGATCATTTTGTAAATTTCCATGTGTTTGAAAAGTTTGCATAGTCTCTAATTGTGGGTGCTCTGGCTGTGTCTAAATGAATGACTGAGTGAGTGGTTCTTCACCTTTTCCTCAGGCCTGACATATTCTGGTCATTTCCCAATACCTTGGATCCTTGGAGATTAAGGTCCTGTCTTGTTCTGGCAAGTTCTTCCCATCTTGCTTCATGATCTGAGTTCTCGTGTAAGACACAAGAAAGGGGGTAAAGGGCAGGTTTACTTCAGGCTGTGCCAGAAAATGCTTATCTCACCTGCTCTTGGTTACTCATTGTGGAATGGCACCTATTTGGCTACACAACCTGTTACCCTCTGCTGGGACAACCTCTTTTTAGGAATAGATGCCCACCGCCTATACAGTTCTACCTGCCAGATTGGAAATTACAATATCCCTGCATCTGACACTCCCATGCCACCCACCCGGGCACAGTCTTGACCCAGGAAAAAACCCTCCCAGTGTGCCCCATCCCCCTTCTCTATCATTGCTTCCTTGTTCTGAGATGGATGTTTATGGCCGGCCAATAAATGCAGTGACTCAGAGTGCAGAGTCCCCTTTCCCCTAACACACAGGGTCATGTCTATGCCAGGTGACTCTAAGAAGAATGGTGCAGCTTGCCATCAGCGCAAGCTCTGCCTCTTCATGGCTCCTCAGCTCAGAAGCTGAGCTTACTCCTCTTCTCTCTAATTAGTCCATCCACCTGTCCCTGCTGTCGTCTGTTTCCACAGTGTGAGATCGGCCTGCAGACACATCCATGGCCCTTGGGACCCTCGTGCTCACTTTGCTTTTCAGTCTCCTCCGGCTGGGGTCAGGTAAGCCTCCAGGCTGGACTCTCTCTCTCTCTCTCTTCTTGTTGGTTAACATTTTGAGCTCTTTAGCTACACTATCACAGCACAATGAGGTGGGGCATTTTTCTTGTTTGCATTTCTACTACTTCTGCCTCAGGCTGACATCTATCAATGCCAGCAGCTGTGGGAAGCAGGGGCAGTGTGAAGGTCTCGGGCACTGTGCAAACTGTGATAACAGCTCAGAAATAATGGCATAGAGTGCTGAAAAGGAGCTCCAGTAGTGGGGAGGGGACAGAGCAAGGATGTGAAGGTGAAATAATTAAATGTTTGTTCCAGATGTGCTGTGGAGTTTAGGCAGGGGGTCTCTAAGAGGTCACCAGGTTTCCGACATGGGTGCTGGGGTAGAAGGAGACACTGATTAGGTGTTTTGCGGAAAAGATAACAGTCCAACTGTGGACATGCTGAGTGGGGAACACCTGTGGTGTGTAGCCTGAGGGTAGGGGAAGGTGTCCTGATCTGTGAGTGAGGACTAAGTTGTAACCTGGCATAGTCTGAGAAAAGTCCACTTCTCTTTCTTCTCGTTACGACCGACACAAAGGCTGGTGTGTAGGATGTTGAGTAACTGAATAAAGTACAGAGAGGAAGTTGGAGGCTGGAGTTGACCCCTGTCTCTGGAAAGATGGTGTCCAGTCTACAAGGTCCAGTCTGCACAGGCTCATTCTGCTACGCATCTGCTGTGTCTGTTGTGCAGATCATGGAAAAGAAGAGAGAAATAAATCACGCTCCGTGTTTCCACAGCAAAACCCATATGTCTTGTTCACAGGACAGCCTCTCACTGAAGTCCATGCTCACCCATTTTCTGATGAGTTTCTTTGACTGCTCTGTTTCCTGGAGAAGCAGCAGGGTGTCATGGAAATGACCTTAGAGGCAGAAAGACTTTATTTTGAACCCTCATTTCCTCTGCTTATGAACTTTGTGGCTCATAACCTGCCAGGTGTCAGCGTGCTCCCTGTGACAGGAGATGGTATCACACCCTGATCAGGCTGCTGTGGAGATCACATGAGTTCTGTATGTA
>NW_017733512.1:13274-24594 GCF_001890085.2 Hipposideros armiger | reverse complement strand
TTCTAGGAGTTTTATTTTGTTAGGGTACTACATTTAAGTCTTTAATTCATTTTGAGTTAATTTTTGTGAGTGATAAGATAGGGGTCCAATTTTATTTCTGTGCCTGTGGTTATACAGTTTTCCCAACATCATTTATTGAAGAGGTTATCCTTTCCCCATTGAATGTTCTTAGCACCCTTGTCAAATATTAGTTGACTCTATATGTGGGAGGTTATTTCTAGGCTTGATTCTGTTCCATTGGTCTATGTGTCTATTTTTATGTTAGTATCATACTGTTTGTTTTTCTTTTTTTTTAATTAAAGTTTATTGGGGTGACAATTGTTAGCAAAGTTACATAGATTTCAGGTGTACAGCTCTGTAATACCTCATATATATATCACATTGTGTGTTCACCCCACAATCATTTCTCTTTCCATCACCATATATTTGATCCCCTTTACCCTCATTTACCACGCCCCACCCCCCTTACCCTCTGGTAACCACTAAACTATTGCTTGTATCTATGAGATTTGTTTCTTCTCTTATTTTTTTTTGTTCTTTTGTTGTTTTTCAGTTTTATATACCACATATCAATGAAATCATATGGTTCTTTACTTTTTCTGTCTGACTTATTTTGCTTAGCTATTTCAATTACTATAACTTTGTAGCATAGTTTGAAATCTGGAAGTATGATTCCTCTGGCCTTGTTCTTCCTCAGGATTGCTTTGGCCATTCAGAGTCTTTTTGGTTCCACACAAATTTTAGGATTATTTTTTTATATTTCTGTAAAATAAAAATGTCACTAGAATTTTGATAGGGGCTGCATTGACTCTATAGGTGGCTTTGGGTAGTATGGACATTTTAACAATATTAATTCTTCTATTTACAAATACAGAATATCTTTCCCTTTGTTTGTGTCTTCAATTTCTTTTATCAAAATCTTGTAGTTTTCATTGTAGAGAACTTTCGCATTCTTGGTTAAATGTATTCCTAAGTATTTTACTGTTTTTGATGCTATTATTAATGGGATAGTATTTTACTTTCTTTTTCAGATATTTAGTTGTCAGTGTATAATAAACACAATTGATTTCTCAACAATGCATTTATGTCATGCAACTTTATTGCATTTGTTGTATAACAATGAACAGAAAGTGGAGTCAGAAGGCTAGAAGAGAGAACTTTGGGGTGTGTGTCACTCAATGCACATGACTGACTCTAACAGGAATGGATGTACCTTGCACCTCTGACGGGAAGTGTTACTACTTTACTACCTTAGCAGGAGTAAGAAAAGATTCCTCCTTGCCCAGTAATAGCTGGGCCAATGGGAGAATGCCATAAGTCAGCCAATGAAAAGTCACTATACTTTCAACTTTCGGTTTCCGCCAATGAACTCTTTATTTACAGCTGCTCTTCCCAAATCCTTTGCTTCTCTGGGCTCGTGTTTGGTTTGTTATTAGACCTCATGTCTTGATTTGCAATTCTTTGTTCTCAAATAAACCCATTTTGCTGAAGAAACATCTGGCTGGTTTTTATTTTTTCTGGCTGTTTTTTGAAGGTCAATAGTTCATTAGTTCCAACAGTTTTGTTTATTTGGGTTTTTTTTTTGTTTGTTTCATCTTTAGGATTTTCTATATATAACATCAGATCACCTGCACATAACAATTTTACCTCTCCTGTTTTAATTTGGATACCTTTTCTTCTTTGTCTTGCCTAATTGCTCTAGCTAGAATTTTCAGTACAGTAAGTCCTCACTTAATGTCATTGATAGGTTCTTGGAAACTGTGACTTTAAATGAAATGACNCTCCTCTATCCGTCTCCAGGCCCACATGCAGATACACCCACATACGAGTACCCGGTGACCCCTGTGAAAGGGTCATTTGACCCCCAAAGTGGTTGCGACCAACAGGTTGAGAACCGCTGGTATAGATTCTTCTCCCGTCAGAGGGTCAGCATTTGGAAAATGCTCTCATGCTCCTGATTAACTTACTTAGTCTCTCTGAGACATTGTGTTCTCATCTTGGAAATGGGAATATCAATAACATATGCCTGTGTGATGTTTGTGAAGACAGAATGAAGTAATGGATGTGGAAGTGCTCTGTCCAGTGTAAGGGTGTACAGATACAGGTCACTGGTTTGGAAAGGAGTTAGCAATGGATGTCACACCCCTGGGTACACATGGACCTGAGTAGTACACACTGAGAGGGTCTTTGCTCAGTTATCTCTTGTGCTTCCTTCCACAGGCCAGTGGCAGGTGATGGGACCAGACAAGCCCGTCCAGGTTGTGGTTGGGGAGGACGCAGTGTTCTCGTGCTTCCTCTCTCCTAAGACAAGTGCAGAGGCCATGGAAGTGCGGTTCTTCAGAGATGGGTTCCATGGTGTGGTGCACCTCTACAGAGAGGGGAAAGACCAACACCATAGGCAGATTCCAGCCTATCGAGGGAGAACTGAATTACTGAAGGACTCCATAGCAGAGGGGCGTGTCTCCCTGAGGCTGAAGAAGGTCACTCTCTCAGACACTGGTCTCTATGGATGCTGGTTCAGATCCCAGGATAATGACCAGGAGGCCATCTGGGAGCTGCAGGTGTCAGGTCAGTTGCTTATTTCAGAGAACTTATAGTTTAGTTGTCTGGTAGATCCATCTGGGACTTTTTGAACTATTGGTTGAATGAGGAGGTTTTTAAAAAGTCTTAGGTCATTTCGTTAGGAGATTAGATCTTAAACTGTTTATTATTCTGCCTCATATGTATAGTTCTGTGTCATTTTACATGTAGATTTATGTAACCACCATGACATCAACATCAGGGTGTAGACCTAGCCTGTGACCACTGAGATCTCCCTCTTTATAGTCACATTGACCCCGTCACTCCCCTCCTTACCCCTCAAGCCCTGGCAACCATTCATCTCTTCTCCATTTCCATAATTTTGTCTTGTCTAGAATGCTACATAAATACAATTATACAATACATGACCTTTGAGTTTGGCTTTTCCGCTGAACACCATACCTTTGAGTTGCCTGTATCAATAGCTTGTTTTCTTTTATTGCTGAGCAGTATTCCATGGTATGGATATACCAAGATTGTTTAGCCATTCACCCACTGAAGAATATTGGGGTTGTTTCCAGGTTTGGCTTTTACAGATAAGGCTTGANTAGGCTGCAGCCCCTGCTGCAGTGGGCTGCCGGTAAGCCACCATGTGTGGCCGGCAGCCAGCATGAGCGGTTGGCAGCTGGTGTGAGCTACCAAGAGCCGCCGTGAGTGGCCGTCCAGAGGCCGGCGACTGATCTCCCTCACCTGTGAAGAGCACAATGATAATACCAACATGGGCCAGTGAAGCGACGTCCTCCATAACTAGATGAAGAACAAAAGGACAGCAACTTGTCTGTTACCCTTCCCCAGATTCCCCAGCGCTGTTCCCTTTACCCAGTTCCCCAATTAAAAAAAAGAAAGAAATGAAAGCAGCAATAAGGGCTGGTCAGAGGAAGAAAGACACTCCAGGAAAAGGTTCTCTCAGTCCAAGAGCCCCCACAGCCCTGAAGGCCCAACAGCAGCAGCCCAGCTGACCTACGCTGAGCCCCCAAAGCAGAGCAGGAACAAGGGTCTGAGTACAGATGGGCTGGTGAGGAGGTGATTCTGGGAACAAAAGTGAGGGAGAGGAAAGAGTGAACCCAGAAGGGAGGAAAACCAAACAGAGTATTCTAAGGAGCAGATTACTGACATAGAAACACCTTCTAAGGGGCCACATAGATTGCAACCTGGAATCATCCCAACATCCACTGCCTCCTGCCCCTACTGGGGATGTGAAACCCCACTACTGTTAAATTCTCAGCACTTCTGGGCTGCCCTGCACCAGACAGAGCAGGTTCCAAGGGGCAGAGAAAGCCCTCAGCAGGGAGCAGAGGCCAGGCTCCTGGGTGGGGCTGTCAGAGGGCAGGGACATGCCCAGCCCACTGCAGAGGGCTCAGGGTGGGGTGAGGGGTAGCACTCAGCATCTGCTAGGCCAGGTCAGTGGCTGAACAGAGATCCTGCTGCAACGTCACATTTTACATCATAAGGCTCTCCTTTAAAACATGTGAGCGAAATACATTTAGGAAGATGTATAAAGCATATTTAAGAAATAATGGGTTCTAAAATAAAAATATTCACTTACTTGAAAATAAGTGATCACTTTGTGAATTTCCACGTGATTGAAAGGGAAATTTACACTGTGACCCCCTTTTACCTGATGACTATACACACCCCACCACACCCGTCTATGCACATATCAGAAATGCTACATGTGCGGGCCGGCCCAGTGGTGCATTGGTTAAGAGTTGGCTTGGAATGCCAGCTCTGAACAGCAGGGCCCCAGTTCAGATCCCATATTAGGACCAGTGACGCTGCGCCTTCTACAGCTAAGATGGTGAACAATAGCTTGACCTGGAGCTGGGCTACCGTGAGTTACCAGTGACAGTGTAGGCTATAGCCCCTGCTGCAGTGGGCTTCCGTGAGCTACCGTGACTGGCTGGCAGCCAGCATGAGCTGCCAAGAGCTGCTGTGAGCAGCCGTCCAGAAGCCGGTGACTGATCTGCCTCACCTGCGAAGAGCACAATGCTAATACCAACTTGAGCCAGTGAAGTGAAGTCCTCCACAACTAGACTGAAGAACAAAAGGACAGCAACTTGTCTGTTCCTCTCNTTTGACTTGGGCTCATTGTTGCTTTAATTAGCTGATCTAACAGCTGGCAGTTTGGGTCTCTCTTCCCCAGCTGAGCTCCTGAAAAGTTCCTCATTGGAAGGAGCTCTGTCTTATTCACATCATGTTTAGTGTTTAGGAATATGCAGGTGTATAGCAGTTGTTAAGTGCATGTTAACTGAACAAAGACCATTGGAAGGGCTTACAGCAGTATTATAAGTGTGTATGTGTATGTGAAAGAAAATGAGGGAAAGAGGGAGTATGGGATGTGTTATTTCTATGAGCTTTATGAATCTGGCTCAGAACTTCTGTGGCCTTGGAACATGATCTTTGTTTTCATCCCTTTCCTGTCTTCTCCCCAGCATTGGGCTCAGCTCCTCTGGTTTCTATCATGGGATATGTGGATGGAGGCATCCAACTACTCTGCAAGTCCTCAGGCTGGTTTCACCAACCCACAGTGAAGTGGAAAGACCCACAAGGACATGATTTGCCCTCACACTCAAAGGTGAATGCAGACAGACGTGGCCTGTTTGATGTGGAGACTTCCCTTATAATTCAAGAAAATGCTGGGAGCATATTATGTTCTATCCAATACTCTGACCAGAGTCCAGAGACGGAATCCAGGGTATGGATAAGAGGTGAGTGGGGAGAAGAAGGCGTGGGGGAGGGGTGCATGTTTGTGTGTCCCGGAATACAGGAGCCTTTATCTCAGATTGTTGTGTAGTATTGACCAGTTTTAATGATTAATTTTGAAAGTCAAAGTTATATAAAGATAATAGCATTACATTTTGATTATGGGGAAATAATTGTTTATAATTGCAGATGAGTGGAATCAAATATTTCCTTCATCACATGATCATCTTTGTGGTGCAACCCTCCAAAATAAATACACACAAAATTTAAGAAGGCTAACTTGAGGCACAAGAAAAAAAAATGTTAGTTCATTAAGTGGGGCAGCTGATTGGGGCAGGAGGATTGTCACTTTGAAGGGTAAAATGTATAACTATTGCACTGTGTTGTACAGCCAAAACTAATTTAAAAAATGTTTATTTCACAATAAAAAGTAAATAATAAAAAATAATTAAAATAAAAAAATATATAACTGAGGTTGCTAGAAAAAAGCATACTTCTAAATAAATACTAAAACATTACTCTATGAAACAGAATAGAACATAGAGTAGATAATTTTAGGAAGGATTTAAAAATAATAGGATAATTAATGTAAATCAAATATGTCAGTAATACAATCAATGTAAAAAGAACTTATTTGCCAGTTAAAAGACAAGGAATGTCAGACTGGATTTTAAGAAATCCAAACTGTTGCAATTCTTATGAAAATTGTAATACACATAAGATAGTCACTGATACACTTTAAAAGTAGAAAAGTATAACAGACAAATGTTAAAAAATGGTGTAAACATATATCTGTAACAATTATATATATTAGAGTCAAGAAAAAAGTCTTAAGAAAAAAATGCATTATTAGAATAGTTATTTCAGAAACATGAAGAGCTTATTCACTAAAAATCTATAAAAAATTATAAATCTATATGCACCTTATAGTATATCTCNTCTAGTTTAATACCACTGTAGTTGGAATACATACTTGGTATGATTTTAGTCTTCTTAAATTTGCTGAGACTAATTTTACTGCCTATTATATGATGTATCTATCCTGCAGAATATTCCATTTGCACTTGAGAAGAATATATATTCTGCTGATGTTGGACAGAATGTTCTCTAAATGTCTGTTAGGTTCATTTGATTTAACATATGGTTCGAATTTAATATTTCCTTGTTGATTTTTTGTGTGTGAAATGACAGTCCATTGCTGAAAGGGGAGTATTGGAGTCTACCACTATTATTGTATTGTCTATTTCTCCCTTCACATCTGATAGTATTTGTTTAATATAGTTAGGTGCTTTAATGTTCGGTGTGCATATTTATGATTGCTATATTTTCTTAATAAATTGACCCCTTTATCATCATATAATGATCTTTGTCTCTTATTACTGCTTTTGGCTTAAAGTCTATTTTGTCTGATATAAATATAACTACCCCTGCTTTCTTTTGGTCTCCACTTGCATGGAATATCTTTTTCTATTTCTTCAATTTGCACCTATGTGTATTCTTAAAGCAGAAGTGAGTCTCTTGTAAGCAGCATGTCGTTTGGTCTTGTTTTTCTTATCCATCCAGT
Organism: Hipposideros armiger; assembly: GCF_001890085.2. NCBI lineage: Eukaryota > Metazoa > Chordata > Mammalia > Chiroptera > Hipposideridae > Hipposideros > Hipposideros armiger. The sequence goes on along the minus strand of NW_017733512.1, from coordinate 17,747 downwards.
TACTCTGTGCGTTTTGATTGATGAATTCAGTCAATTTACATGTCGAGTAGTTATTGATATGTAAGGATTTACTAGTTTTATCTCATTTCTTTTCAGCTGTTTTGCAGTTTCATTGTTCTATTTTCCCTTTCTTGGTGCTTATCTTTGTAAATTGGAGATTTTTCCTGATTGTATGCTATGATTTCCTTCTTTTTATCTTTTGAGAAACTTCTAGGTTTTTGCTTTGTGGTTACCATGAGATTTAGCTAAAACATCTCATAGATAAAACAGTCCATTTTAAGCTGATAGCAACTTAACTTCAATTGCTCCAAAAGCTCCATCCTTTTACACTCTTTTTTGTATTTTCCCCCTTTAAAATTTTTTAATTACAGTTGACATTTAATATTATTTTATATTAATTTCAGGTGTACAGCATAGTGGTTAGACATTTATATAATTTAAGAAGTGATCNAAAGCCTCACTATGTGAATAATAAATGCTATCATACCTTCTTGGTGTATGTATGATGTCATCATTCTTGACATCTGAACAAATTTTTAGTGAGGCAGGGGTGGAGGGATGGTGCCATCCTGTTCTTGGAGAGTGACCACCAACAGTATGTGTGTGTATGTGTGTGTTTGTGTGTGTTTCTATTTTTTGCTTTTAGTTTACCTATGTCATTATATTTGACATGAGTTTCTTATAGGCCAGATATACTTGGGTCTTTTTAAAAATATCTATTCTGTGTCTTGGCCACCATAAATAGAGCTGCAATAAACATCGGAGCACATATATTTTTATGGTTAAATGTTTTCAGAGTTTTGGGGTAAAAACCCAAGAGAGGGATTGCTGGGTCATATGGTAATTCTATTGCATGGTAAGTACACAATGTGATATACAAACGATGTATTAAAGAATTGTACACCTGAAATCTATGTAACTTTCTAAAATTGTCACACCAATAGATTTTAATTAAAAAAAACCTATTCTGCCAATTTCAACTTCTAATTGGTTAGTTAATTAATTAATTTAAGTAGTTATTGATATTTAGGGTTTATGTATGCCATTTGTTTCTGCTTGCTTTTTCTGTTTTTCCTTCATTTGTTTCTCTCTCTCTCTCTCTCTCTGCCACACACTCTGTGAATTATTAGAACTTTTTTTAGGATTCCATCTTGACTAATTGTAGTGTTTTGAACATATCATTTTGTATAGTTTTATTAGCAGTTTTTCTGGATATTACAATATGAATAAATATTTTATCTACTGGCATCGACATTTTGTCACTTTAAGAAAAATGTGGAAAACCTTACTTAGGTCCCTTTTCCTCCCCAATTTTAAAATAACATTGCCTTGTGCACCACATCAGATAGTCTGTGACTTTTGTTTCAACCACCAAATGAATTTTCAAAACTCATGAAGATAGTCTATCTTATTTTTGCTCTCTTCATTGTTTTTTTTCCTTCCTAATGTTCTAATAGTCCTTCTTTCATGAATTTTTTTTGTTTGAAGAATTTCCTTTAACCATTTTTTTCTAGTTTATTTTAAAATAATTATACAATATTATATTAGTTTCAGGTGTATAACATAGTGGTTAATCCCTTGTGTAATTTATGAAGTGATCTCCCCAATGAATCTAACACCCAAATGATACCACACATAGTTATTACAATATTATTGACTGTATTCCCTACACTATACACTTTAACCATTTTTTTAAAGATTTTTTAAATTGGGGAATTGGGGGAGGGGAACAGTGTTGGGGAATTGGGGGAGGGGAACAGTGTTGGGGAATTGGGGAAGGGGAACAGCCAAGTTGTTATCCTTCAATCCCAGTTGTGGAGGGCGCAGCAAGCTCAGCTCCAAGTCCATTGCCAGCGGGGCACCTGTCGGCAGCTTGCAGTCACTCAGGTCAAGATGCCGTGTTCAATCTTAGTTGTGGGTGAGCATAGCCCACCATCCCATGAGGGAGTCGAACAGGCAACCTTGTTGTTAANTCCTCCTCCTCCCCCTCCTCCTCCTTCTCTTCCTCCTCCTCCTCTTCCTCTTCCTCCTCCTCCTCCTCCTCCTTCTTCTTCTTCTCATTCTCCTTCTTCTACTTCTCCTCCTCCTTCTTCTTCCTCTTCTTCAAGAAGTCCCTTTAACATTTTTTGTAGTACTGGTTTGGTGGTGATGAACTCCTTTAGCTTTTTCTTTCCTGAGAAGCTCTTTATCTGTCCTTTGATTCTACATGATAGCTTTGCTGGGTGGAGTAATCTTGATTGTAAGTCCTTCCTTTGCATCACTTTGAATATTTCCTTCCACTCCCTTCTGGCCTGAAAAGTTTTTGTTGAGAAACCAGCTGACAGTCTTATGGGATCATTCTTGTATGTAACTACCTTTCTCCTGCTGCTTTTAAGATTCTCTGTTTGCCTTTAACCTTTGGCATTTTAATTATGATGTGTCTTGGTGTGGCCTCTTTGGGTTTATATTGTTTGGGATTCTCTGTGTTTCCTGGGCTTGTATGTCTATTTCCTTCACCAGGTGAGGAAAGCTTTTCATCATTATTTTTTCAAATAGGTTTTCAATTCCTTGCTCTCTCTCTTCTCCTTCTGGTACCTCTGAGATGCAAATGTTGATAGGTTTAATGTTGTCCCAGAAGCCCCCTAAACTGTCTTCATTTTTTTAAATTTTTTCTTTTTGCTGTCCTGATTGGGTGTTTTCTGCTGCCTTATCTTCTTTTCTTTTTTTTTTTCTTAATTAAAGTTTATTGGGGTGACAATTGTTAGTGAAGTTACATAGATTTTAGGTGTACAATTCTGTAATACATCATCTATATATCACATTGTATGTTCACCACCCAGAGTCAGTTCTCCTTCCATCGCCGTATATTTGATCCCATTTACCCTCTTCTACCATTTTCCCTCTCCTCTTACCCTCTGTTGACCACTAAACTATTGTTAGTGTTTATGAGTTTTTGTTTTTTCATTTGTTTTTCTTGTTCTTCTGGGTTTTTTTTTTCAGTTTTATATACCACATATCAGTGAAATCATATGGTTCTTCACTTAACCAAAGTGTTTTTTTATAGACGATTGGATAAAGAAGATGTGGTATATATACACAATAAAATACTACTCTGCCATAATAAAAGATGAAGTACTGCCTTATCTTCTAAATTGCTGATTTGATCCTCTGTTTCATCTCATGTACTGTTGATTCCCTGTAATGTACTCTTCATCAGTTATTGTATTCTTTATTTCTGACTCTTTTTATGTTTCCTATCTCCATGTTTATGTTTCCTATCTTCTTGTTGACATTCTCCCTGAGATCATTGAGCATCCTTATTACCAGTGTTTTGAAGTCTGCATGTAGTAGATTGCTTGTCTCCACTTTGTTTAGTTCTCTTTCTGGAGTTTTGTTCTGTTCTTTTATTTGGGACATGTTTCTTTATCTCCCCAGTTTGCTGCCTCCCTGTGTTTGTTTCTATGTATTAGGTAGGGCTGCTATGTCTTCTGGTCTTAGTAGAGTGGCTTTTAGTAGTAAGTGTGCTATAGGGCTCAGTAGTTTCACTGGTCACCTGAGCCAGGTGCTCCAGGTGTGTCTTTTGTGAAGGTTGTGTGTGCCCTTCTGTTGTAGTTGAGCCTTGGTTCCTGTTTGCAGGTCAGTGGGAGGGATTCACCCTTAGGCTGACTGGTTGTGGGGACTAGTCACAACTACAGTGGAGGAGCTGCTGTGCAGGAACTGACCCTACAGAGCCAGGATTCATTTTAACAGGGCTCTGGTGCCTGCCTATTTAGCCCTTTTGGGTGTGTTATCCTTGGAGTTGGACAGTGATACTCTGGCTTGGTGTGAAGCTGGCCATTGAGCATGTGATCCCTGGGGCCTCCTAAGAGAGGCCTCACTGTAGGCCAGGTTTTACAGCAGACCAAGTTCAGCTCCAGCCTGTGCCCTGCCCAAGGCCACGTGGCATAAGCCACAAAGCAAACCACAAATGGCCACTATCTGTGTTGGACTTGGAGGTGCCTTTAGAGGCCAAGCCATGAAATGAGGCTGGCTGCCACTAGTTTTGGGCTTGGAGCTGCTCAGCAAGATGTATAGGACATGTTAAAGGCAGATGCTGCTTGTTTGGGTTTTGTGAACCTTTGAGAAATTTTAGGAAAGTTCACAGCACAAGCCAAGACAAGCCATTTGTGTGGAAAAGCCACTAGAAGTGGCTTGAGTAGGCTAGCAAGTTGGGTGTGGTGTGGTCTCAGGGAATCACCAGGACAGGGTGGAGGAACAGTGTTAGTCGGGTTGATAGAAACTCAGAAATGGTGCCTGCCCACATCTGCAGGAAGGGAAGGGGAAAGGCTCAATAAAGAAACAATGGATTTTGCCAGCACTTCTGTCTGGGAGAAAGCTGCCCCTCCAGCGCTTGCCCTGAAGCCTGAGAACTCAGTTCCTCCCAGTATGTCCCTGGCACCTTTCAAGCTGCTGTCCCAGTGCTTGGAGCCCAGAGCAAGTGAGTCCAGTTAGTCC
>NW_017733512.1:0-12077 GCF_001890085.2 Hipposideros armiger | reverse complement strand
TTTGCCCGCGTTTTAAAAAGCTCCTCTTCATCTTCTTCCAGCGTTTTAATTTCTTGCTCGGGAAGAGAAACTATAGGTTCAAACTGAGGGTCATGGTTGGACTCATCTGCATTCTCGGCGGAGGTATCATGGTCCTCATGGGTGTCCTTGGCGGCTGCCATGGAGGTGCGGCAGCGGCTCGGCTGGCTTGGTCGTCGCTGGCTCCGCGGCTGTTCGTAGCTCCTTCCCTCCGCATCTGGCGCGGGTGCCTCCCGCCCGCCTGCCTTCTGCCCATTTTTTAATTGGATTGTTTGGGTTTTTGCTGTTGAGTTGTATGAGTTTTTTACGTATTTTGGATATCAGCCCCTTATTGGAGATGTTGTTTGCAAATATCTTATCCTATTCGGTTGGTTGCCTCTGTTTTATTCATGGTTTCTTGGGCTGTGCAGAAATTTTTCATTTGATATAGTCCCATTTATTTATTTTAACTTTTACTTCCTGTGCCTTTGAGGTTAGATTTATAGAATCCTCTTTGAACCCAAGGTCCATAAGTTTAGTATCTATGCTGTCTTCTGTGCAGTTTATTGTTTCAGGTCTAATGTTAAGGTCTTTGATCCATTTTGAGTCAATTTTTTGTATATGGTGACAGATAGTAGTCTAGTATTATTGTTTTGCATGTAGCTTTCCAATTTTACCAACACCACTTATTGAAAAGGCTTTCTTTTCTCCATAGTATGTTTTTGGCTCCATTGTAGAAAATTATCTGCACATATTTATGTGAATTTATTTCTAGGTTTTCAATTCTATTCCATTGGTCTGTGTGTCTGTTTTTCTGCCAATGTCATGCAATATCATGCTGTTTTGATTATTGTCACTTTGTAGTACAAGTTGAAGTCATGAAGTGTGATACCTCTAGCATTGTTCGTTTTTCTTAGAATTGTTTTGGCTATTCGGGGTCTTTCGTGATTCCATATAAATCTGATGTTTCTTTGTTCTGTTTCTTTAAAAAGTGTCATTGGGATTTTAATGGGGATTGCATTAAATCTGTATATTGCTTTGGGTAATATGGCCATTTTAACTATGTTGATTCTTCCAATCTCTGAACATGGAATGTCTTTCCATTTCTTTGTGTCTTCTTCAATTAAAAAAAAATGTCTTATAGTTTTCAGTGCATAGGTCCTTCACATCCTTTGTTAAGTTTATTCCTAGGTATTTTATTCTTTTTGTTGCAATTTCAAAAGGAATTGTTTTTTTTTCTGAAATTTCATTGTTAGTATATAAGAAAGCTATGGATTTTTGTGCATTGATTTTGTAGCTGGCAACTTTACTGTATTCGTTTATTGTTTCTAATAGCTTTTTGGTGGATTCTTTTGGGTTTTCTATATAAAGAATCATGTCATCTACAAAAAGTGAACATTTAACTTTTTCATTCCCAATTTGAATGCCTTTTACTATATGTTTTTCTCTTGCCTGGTTGCTCTGGCTAGGACTTCAAATACTATATTGAATAACAGTGGTGATAGGGAGCAAACCTGTCTTGTTCTGTCTTGTTTCTGAACGTAGGGCAAAAGGCTTCAGTTTTTCACCATTAATTATGATATTAGCTGAGAGTTTGTCATATGAAGTCAGACAATTAAGTTTGCAAACTCATCCTAGAAAAAGTGCTACATACGTCATTGGTGAATATCACTACAGTCACTTTTGAAGTACTCCCCATGGGAAGCTATGTACTGATGCCAGCGTTTAGTCCACACTTCAAAGCAATTTTGGAACTCTTTTTCTGGAATGGTCATGATAGTTTGTGTGTTGTTTAGGTTATCCTTTGTTGAATTATAGCAGCTCAATTTGTTGTAACTTCCAGGGCAGATTTCAAGAAGCACTCCTCAAACCACCATTTTTGTGATGTCTCTCTCAGTGTATGTTAGTAAAGTTTTATATGTCTAATTTAATGTTTGGAAACTCTTATGAAGATACATAAAATAATGAAGTGACATTGCATGTAATAGCAGGTGAAAGAAAGTCCATTCAAATANTTACAGCACACCAACTACATGAGGCCACTCTACTAAGACTGAAGGACATAGCAGCCCTAACCTGGTGAAGGAAATAGACATACAAGCCCATGTGGCACAGAGAGACCCAAACAAGATGTACCCAAAGAGGTCAACAACAAAACACATCATAATTAAAATGCCAAAGGTTAAATACAAACAGAGAATCTTAAAAGCAGCAAGAGAAAAGCAGTTAGTTACCTACAAGGGAGCCTCATGAGACTGGCAGCTGATTTCTCAACAGAAACTTTGCAGGCAAGAAGGGAGTGTCAGGAAATATTACAAGCGATGAAAAGCAGCAACACACAACCAAGAGTGCTCTATCCAGCAAGGCTGTCATAGAATTGAAGGACAGATAAGGAGCTTCTGAGACAAGAAAACACTGAAGAAGTTCATCACCACCAAAGCAGTATCACAAGGAATCTTAGAGAAACTTCTTTAAGATGGGAGGGCAGTGGGTTAAGGATGGGTGAAAGGGGAAGGTATTAAGAAGTACAATATGGGGAGATGACATCATAGCAATGGCGGTGTGTGGTAAGCCTCTTGAAATCTCCCCTGGAATTTACAACAAATTGAACAACTGTAATTCCACAACGGACTCCCTGCACAGCAGACGGGTAAGACTAAGAGACTCGCAACTGAAATCACCTAAAGGTGGTGGGCAAATTGGACGAGTGGGGGAGGAGGGATAGGGGAAGAGTGGAGACGCGGGCAGAGCAGGCACAGGACACAGACCGGAGACCTGAGCTCCGAGATTTCTGCATTCAGTAGCTACTGAGCTATGGCAGTCATGGGAAAGGGAAGAATTCAGACTCTAGTACTCCCCTTATGGCCCACAGGCCCACCTGAGGGATCAGCATATAACACAGCTGAACCCAATGCTCTCGCCAGAGACCTTGGAGCAAAGACCAAGGGAAGAAGGGTGAAAGCAGCGGTTTAAGCCCTCACTGCCAAGCAGAGGATGGAAGGCATAGGCACGGAGCCTACTCACCCCACCCCCACCTGCCCAGTGCTAGAAGCAGAACAGTAGTAGTGTCAGATCAAAAGAACAGAATATTTGTGGTTCTGAAAACTGTGGCCTGCAGCCACGGACTTGCAGCTCAACTAGTTCTGACAAAGGGGAGAGAGCTTTGGATGCAGGATTGGCTCAGAACCACCTCTCACAACCCACCCTGCTGCTGACCCTACCCATCTGGGAAGATACCTACAGGGGTAAACAGAGCCACTGAAACACACAGGTCCTGAATCTGGTGCACAAAGAGCTTTGGAACGTCAAGAGGTAGTGCCCTGAGACCCAGGCGGCCTGCTCACAGAGGAGAAGTCCACTTCCAGGGAAACCCCCCATTGTATGAGAAGTCGAAACAGTGCAGAGAAAATATAACACTACAGCGTGAGAGAGAATAAAAGGCTGCAGAAGATAAAATAAAGCATTCTACCAACACCTACTGGAAAGCNCCAAGCTCCTCCCGCTCTGCCTGGTTCCCTCACTTCACCTGTCCTGGGGACTCACCTGCTGAGCTGCGATCCTTTCCAGCTGTCTCTCCGTGGCTTAGCACTCGAAAGCAGCGTTTATCGTTGGTCCCCAGTGCCTGGCCCTTAGTGGGTGCTGACCAGTGCTTCCCTTTCTGCCCACATCAACAGCAAATGCCTGATAAAATCTCTTGTGGAGGCTTGTGAAGGAGGTGAGGAGAGTGGGCTGCAGGAAAAGCACAGGCAGCTGTGTTTGGGACTCATTGACTCACACAGCAGACATCTTTGCATTCAGGTCTCTGGTGGCCCTGTTTACTTCCATAGTATGGAGGAGATGCTAAGCCTGCAAATACAATACATGAGTGACTACAGTTGGGATGGGGCAGGGCCCCTCTCAAGAGCAGAAAGAGAATTCCTAGTGAAAGTGGTTCAAATTGGAGGTGAATGCAATAGGAGTCAGTCTGAGGGTCCATAAGGCCATAGATCCATGTGAAACCTCCAGGGAGGTGGGAAGGTGACAAAACAGTAGCCAGGGTAAGACCTGATCCAAGCTGTACTTGAGCTAAGTGACATGCTTTGCTATTCCCCAGACCAAACAACCAAGCTCCCCAATGTAAATCTGGCTGCGTTGACCAGATTACAATCTTAAGTGGTTTCCGAATGGAGTGACGGTGAGCCTACTTTATTCCACTGGCTGCAGGGGAGGGGCAAGCAGCAGGCTGGGCACTGCGTCCCAGTGCCCTGAAGGCTAGCTCCCCAAAGTGAATTTTGCCTGAGGCAGGCGGGGAAACCTGGGGTAGCAGCTGCTGCCATCCAGGTGCAAATGATGGTGTCTCAGACCACGTGATAAGTGGTCCAATTCTAGGTTTATCTGGAAGGTAAAACTGACAGAATTTGCTGACAGTCTAGGAGTTAAGGGTGACACAAATGCTGAGTGACAGGAAGGAGGAAGGGAGTTACCATTACCTGTATTGGTGGGAGCAGGCTGGTGTTCGCAGGGAGGGCTACCAGGGCCTTACTTGTGTTCAGGTTATGTTTGCAGTATCTCTTAGACATCCGAGTTACTCTGCCACTGCCCAAGCCACCATTCCCTTTTGCCTATACCTGAGAAATGACCTGTGTCCCTACACTCACTTTTTGCACCCAGAGAGTTCATTTTATAACTTCTGAATCCTGAAAGAATAGTTAAAGGTTAAAATCTGACTTGAATTGTGGGTCTGACCCATCTTCCATGGTCCCCAGTTGCCCCTTAGGGAACACCAGCTCCCTTCACATGCTCCCCAAGGCCTTGCAGGCTGGCCCCCACTGGTGGGATTGTTGGGTCATAAAGTAGTTCTCTTTTTAATTTTTTTTCAGGAACCTCCATACTGTTTTTCATAGTGGCTGCACCAATTGAAGTCCCACCAACAGTGCACAAGGGTTCTCTTTTCTTCACATTCTCCCAACTCATGTTATTTTTAGTAATAGCCATTCTGACAGGTGTGAGGTGCTATCTCATTNTGTATGGTTTAATCTCTTTTTATATGGAAAACAAAAATAGCTGAGTCACTCATATAAAACCTGACTTCACATCCCAAACTGGGTGGTAACTAAGAAGCCCCTTCGTATTTTTAAAAACGTATTCTTATCAAAGTAATGCAGGTTCATATTTAGAAAATGAAACTGGACCGAAAAAAACCCAAACAACTTTATGGTAAAAAACAACAGTCCCCTAGTTTCTCACCCTTCTTCATTTCTTCCCTGTGTAACCAAATCCAGTGAGAGTTCGAGCAGACCCGAGTGCCCCGAGTCAATGAGAATAGACACCGGGCTTTGCCGTGAAGAAAGACAGCTGTTTTACAGTAGTTGGAATGGCGCCACACATGAAAACGGCAAGCTAGTGCTCAAACTCCGAACTTCCCCATGGCTTACAGGCCAGAGTTTTTATAGAGAGAAGATCATGTGTAAGGGTTTAGGGTGGCGGGCCTTTGTTGATTGGTCAGTGATTAGGTCAGCAGTTAATTTTCATCTTCTGGTCAGCTATTTCAATCCTGCAGTTCTGGATTCAGCGAGATTGTGGTGGGGCGGTCCTTCCGTTTTACAACTGGTGAGCTGCAAAACATCATAACAATATGTCAATATCGTTACCTTGGTGTGTGAAGCAGACGCTACTCATCTTGTGACCATTACTCCTTCAGTGCTACTATTATTTTGTGCTTCACTAGTCACATTTTTCTATTATTCCAAGCAAAGCGTACTTTTAAACATTTTTCCTGGAACTTGCTTTAGAGGCAGGCCTCTAGGACATGACTAACATAATTTCTTTATCTTTGATTTTAATCTAAGTGACAACCAAAGCAATTGAAACATTTAATTAAAGCCTATACCTATATCTCTAGCCTCTGTGATCTAATATCTAAGCATGTTTACTGCTGACTGTCAGTTCACCTACTCATCCCAGTCTTGTGCTTGAGTTGACAACTTAGTGGCTTTGGTTTTGTTTTCTCCGCAGTTACTTCCTTAGTTGTGTCTTTATATCACCACTTCTTGTCTATTGACACTCTATTCTGAGGTATGAGGATTAACTCATCTAGACCACCCTCCACCTCCTTGATTACCATCTCATTTCCTCCCTGGTCACATCCACATGTTTGAGTAATCATTTTTCAACTAAAAAGGTAAAAGCAAATCTCCAGAAATAAAGAGAATCAGAGAAATTATACTACCAAAAGATATTTATGGAAATAAAATACTGGAGGGCGTGTCAAGCACAATGAACCCAAGAAAAGATAAAGTGGAGGAGACGTGTGACACAAGAAACAGTGCTGAGCAACAAAGCTGCCAAAAGTGTGACTGATGCTGTAACTGCTGTGAATGTACCCATGATTTTTTATGTAATCTCTAGAAAATAGTTCCTAAAATAGAGGAAAAAACGTTCATGTTAAAGCATCTAAAATAAAACTTCCAGACGCTTTCAAAACCTGGGAGTTTGGAGGAGAGTCAAAAGGAAAAGAAGTAAAATCATGCTCAATATTTTGTCTTATTCAGAAGTGACCAGCACTTTTAGACACTGAGGGGGAAAAAATACAGGTTCATAAACTTTTAAGGGTTATTACACATAGAAACGGGCTATAAAACTTTCAAAGCACTACGGAGAACAAAGATAAAAAACTGTACGCTGTACCTGCTCAGGAAGAAAAGACGTTTGATAGGAACATTAAGAGGACAAGAATAAATGAAAGCAAATCAGTACTTACAATAAATGTGACAAATTAAATTATTTTTTGAAAGGAAAGATTTTATGATATAATCATATGAGCAGAAAAAAATCTTCTGCTCATAATAGATCATAACAAAGATGAAAGTAGCAAACACTTATTAACTATATGCCAGATGCTGTTCCAGATGCTTTATATGTAGTAACTTATTTAGAGTAATTTCTTTTGAGGCTGAGGGGTTGGAGCTCCTAAAGCCAGAGATGCCCTCAAGGGGGCCTCCTACCCAGGCACAATAATTTATTTAGAGCTACATCTAAAACAAGATCACAGAGAAAGTTTGCAAACGATGGACAGACAAACAAACAAAAATATTCTTTAAAATAATTCTTTCTTCAAAGAGAAAAACGATAATAAAATTACTATTTGAAAAAAATATATATATACATATATATATATATATGTACATATATATATATGTATATATATATGATGTGGCCTAGGGATTAGCCTTATATATGTACTTATTAGAAAGCAAGAGAGATACAAAATGAATGAGGCCACAGGCATGTAAATCAAAATGTCAAAACAAGGGTAATGAAACAACCCCCCCAAAAAATAGAAGTAAAAAACCTTAAAGAGAAACAGATATCANGAGATTTTTCCTCCTTGGAGATGATACTGCCCCTTGAGAATGTGTGCTGTGATCCCAACTTCACTCCAGGTTTTCTCTCATCGCAACTTCCCTTCTCCCTGATAACCTCCATCTCCACCTCCACAGGATCCCAGGTGTCAGCCCCTCCCTTCATCATGAATGTTCCTGATCTCTTCTTTTACCCCAGATAGAGATGCTCAGTACATAGGGGTGGGGACACAAAAGGAGAATTCTAGAAGAGCCCCCATCATTCACCCACAGCTCGTCCTTCTGAGCAATGAGCCAGGGCTGTGTTCCTACCTTACACATTCCTCTGTCCACCACTGAATATTCTCTTTCTGTTTCAGGGAAAGTCCAGGCAGAATTGGGTAAGTGTCTAGTCATGCTCTGAGCCTTCCCCACAGTTCTCCTGGGTCCCTCCGGTTCCACAGTTAGAGCCACTTGGGGGCTGTCTTGGCTCCAGACTGGACGGGAAGCATGGCCAGGCCAATGAGGGCAACTGGTTCAACTCCCATCCATTGACTAATGAAGTAATCCTCAGACAGGCTGGGGGGTCAGGGTGGGCATTGGGATCCTGAAAACCCCTAAAATTGTCTGCACATTTTGCCTATTGGTACATTATGCGGGGTGAGGAACTGCAGGTTTCATGCGCTCTCTGTGGGTGTGGACCCAGAAGGGGAAGAGCCTGTGGGGTGTCTCCATCAACCTCCTGCTTGGCTTGATACTTGGAGACAAGCCTTCCAGGCTTGTATCAGCCCAGATTATTCTGCCGTTTGTGTCATGGAAACACGAGAACTGGGTAAGAGTGTTGTAAGGCTTTCCTCTCACTCTCTGCCCTGGGCCCCGTTTTTTTGTGATTTCACCTTCTTCTGTGTTTTTGGTTTACAGACTGGAGAAGGGAGCATGGAGCTGCAGGTGAGAGAAGCTATTCCCTCCACCTCCATTATCTCTCCTTTCAAGTCTCTAGTTTATGAATCTTGAGACCCTGAGGTCATGGGTCTCTGCAGAGACAAGTTTGTGAAGGGGACCCTGAAACCATCTGCAGATACTGGGGGAGGTGTGTTTGTAGAGAGCCCCATGGCCTCCAGCAAATATCTGTGGACCCATGACACCAACAAATATTAACTCCCTTGGTCTCCTGTTTCCCTGCCTCCTGCTCTCCATGTGAGCACTGACACTCCTGCTCTGTCTGCTTGTTTTCAGAACTGAGAGAGGCCCGGAAACATGCAGGTACCAATGCCTGAGGGGTGACAGTGGGACAGAGCCGCGGGTGGGCATGGGAGAGGGAGCCGACCAGAGACAGACAAGGGGGAACAGGAACACTGAGACACACTGGACTCTAAATCTATGAGGCCTGGATTCAACAGGGGCAGCTGCCCTAGGTGCATTTCTTGGCCCAGGAATAGGAGCGGAGAGGGCAAGGGGCTGGGTAAGGCAGGATGGGAGTCAGAGGCTAAGCTCCAGGGAACTGAGGGCACTGGTGACTGGCCAAGGGGATGGACTGAGGGGAAGGAGGTGAAGTTGGACAGGACTCAGAATGGGAGCAAGCTGGTTACAAGGGACAATCTAGGTCTCACAAAATGAAGCAGTGGACTGATGTGGAGGTACAGTGGAAGGGCTGCGTGATATACAGGAGCTAGGACCTCACAGTTGGGCATCTCCAGGCATTGGTGGGGCCTGGGGCCCCACTGGAGATGAAGAAGGGGCAGGGGACAGTGTCTGACGGAGCCTCTGGCTCTAAGACCTGACCTGATCCCACCCTGAGACAGTCTGCAGGGGGAGGGGGTGGCCTCTGCATCCAGCCCAGGTACCTCCTCAAGTAACTCATGCTCTCTCTCCCTCACCACGCCCCAGTGGAGGTGACCTTGGACCCAGAGACAGCTCACCCCCAGCTCTACATTTATCATCTGAAAGCTGTGCGCTATAGGAACATTGGCCAGAATGTGACCTACTCGGACAAGAGATTTACAAGGAAGTGTGTGGTGGCTTCTCAGGGATTCCAGGCAGGAAAACATTACTGGGAGGTAGAAGTGGGACACAATGAAATGTGGTGTGTGGGAGTGTGCCAGGACAATGTGAACAGGAGGGTAACATATGAAATTTTGTCTCCCAACAATGGATACTGGGTGTTCGGACTGAAGAGAAAAGAAAAGTATCTCATATTTAAAACCTGGAGAATGACCCTCTCTCTGAGAACACCCCCCACACGAGTTGGGGTCTTCCTAGACTACGAGGGGGGGACCATCTCCTTCTTCAATGTAAATGATCGGTCCCTCATTGACACCCTGACATATCAGTTTGAAGGGTTATTGAGGCCCTACATCCAACATTATGTGAGTGATGAGAGAAATGTGACTCCCATAGTGATCTGCCCTGTGTCTCAGGGATAAGAGAAAGAAGCACCTTCTGACAAAGGCAACATGGAGCCCACCCCACAGGTGACCACACCCTTCCTGTCCAACATGGTGCCCAGAGGGAATCACACCTCACACTCTCCCTCAGGACACTGAGCTTCGTCTCAGGCACCAGAGTCCTACAGCAAACAGCAGCATGACTTCCAGACGACATGGGCTGGCCCATCCATGTGGGGTCAGGGGTCATGGCTGCACTGAGGCAGGGATGGAAGAAGGCTGATAGTGCACTTGGTTTGCACCAACTCTGCAGCCAAAGGACCTTTGACAACTAATAAGCTCTCGGGCTCCTCGACTGTAAAACAGGGACAGGTATTCCCACCTCAGGGTCAACTGAAGACCAGAGACAGTGGATGTGAATCATGTTGCCTCTTGTCAGTGGCCTGGTGTCAGCAGACGATGTATTCTTTATAGTAATCAATCCCAGCTCGAACTGTTCATATATCCTATGTTAGTTCATTTCTCCACCCCCCAAATTACCCATGGAGTATTCATTGAGTTCCTGCTGTGTCTGGCCCAAAGAATTAAAGAGGACGAAATGCCATACAGTTTATTCTATAAGCCCAGAATCACCCTGATACCAAAACCTGACAAGAACATTACAAGTTAGGAAAACAAAACTCAAAATCTACACACACACATCTCTCATAAACAAAGATGCAAAATTTCTAAATAAAGTTTTAGCAAATTAAATCTAACAGTATATTCAAGAACAATACATCACTACCATGTGCAGTTTATCCCTGGATTGCATGGTTGGGTTAATAACCAAACATCCACCAGAATAATTCACCACATTAGCAAACTGGATGATACACACAACACTTTGGATAGATTTTAAGGACATTCTAGTAAGTGAAAAAAGTCAATCCCAAAAGGTTTTATACTATATGATTCCATTTTGTAGTATTCTCAAAATGACAAAAGTGTAGAGATGAAGAACAGAGTAGCCAAAAAATAGTCACCAGGGGTCTGGGAAGGGAAGGGAGGGGTGATTCTAAAGGAACAGCTTGAGGGAATTCTTTTATGGTGATGGAACAGTATCTTGATTGAGGTGATGGTGTATGAATCTATATATCTAATACTACACACACAGTCACACTGAAAATGGTGAAATATGAATTAGGCCTGTAGGGTAGTAAATAACATACCAAAGTCAGTTTCCCAGTTTTGATGTTGTAGCATAGTTATTTAAGATGTCACCATTGGATGAGCTGGGTGAGGGGTACACAGGACTATGTACTATTTTTGCAACTTCTTGTGAGTCTACAAATATTTCAAAGTAAAAAGTTTCATGAGGAGAAGTGATTGAGTTGGCTGCAGTGGATTATGTATGGCAATTGAAATAAAGAAATGTTAAAAAGAATTTCAAAGATAATTCAGTGTTGCCCACATCAGATAATGAAACAGAAGACTAAAAAAATCTGTGTAGCTCTGAATATCAGAACAGTTATCTTTAACTCATCTAAACTGCAGAGAACCAGGCACTGCATTATCCAAAGTAAATGAGGATTAAATGCATGAACAAGAAACTTGGTATGAATAAATAAAAAAGTTCAATTTAATGTAATGTGGAATAGTTGAATTAGAAGCAATGAGTGCTTCTAATTCTCTGACCCCCTAAATTCCAACCACCTTGTGTTTTCATAATAAATATGATCAAAACAAACCAAAGCTGCCACA
Organism: Hipposideros armiger; assembly: GCF_001890085.2. Taxonomy (NCBI): domain Eukaryota; kingdom Metazoa; phylum Chordata; class Mammalia; order Chiroptera; family Hipposideridae; genus Hipposideros; species Hipposideros armiger. The sequence goes on along the minus strand of NW_017733512.1, from coordinate 634 downwards.
GACAGCACTGGAGGCCCCAGTGGCTGTTACCTGGGCCCAGGATGGCATCAGGATCCAACTGCAGACCTGGGCTACTAGAGGTTCTGGCGACCCTGTCTCCTGTGGCAGCCTTCTGAGCTTCCCCACCTTAGGACAGCAGTGGGGAGCAGTGCTGAAGGGCCTGAGTCAGGACTTAGGCCCACCCAGTGTCCCCGGGGAGGGAGGCATATCTCCTGAGGAGCCTCAAGGAGAGGAAGCAGAATGGGTTGGGATGATGGACTGAATCTGGGGAAGAGGGTCTTGGAGCACTTGGTGAGTGGCCTAGGTGATGTCTTGTTCCCTTTGTGTTCCTAAGAGAGTAAGAAATACAGAAATACAAGCCGAAGAACTAGCAGAAAACAGTCATGAGGGATTGGTGGGGTGGGGGGCAGTGCTGGGTAGAGGGGCTGTTGTCTAGAAACTAATGTTCAGCACAGGGGACACTGCATAAGGAGATGGCAGAAACTTAGTTCCTAGGAGAACCGAGTCGGGCAACCAGGGAGGGGCCTGGCTACACATCCGTACTTATGCACTCGCCCCCACATAGAGGGTGTGTGTGTGTGTGTGTGTGTGTGTGTGTGTGTGTGTGTGTGTGTCTTAGAAGGAGAGAGAGGGA
>NW_017733511.1:21118-32227 GCF_001890085.2 Hipposideros armiger | reverse complement strand
AAATAGTTCAGAGACCTCACGCCTTGGGACAGAGACCCTCAAACGGTTCGGAGGCCTTTACCTTAGACCCAATCACACATGAGGACACAGACCCCAACCAGCTCAGAGAATTCCTACACTCGGTCACAGCTCCCCTTCACTCAGAGGCCTCAGACGCCTCCTCGGAGAGCCTACAGGCTGCATCCTGGGACACAGAGCCACAAATCTGCAGCTCAGGGCTGCTGTTTGACCACTGACAGTGAGTCTGTGTAGCTGAACATTTGTGATTTTAATGCCCATAGTATTTTTTGCAGCTAGAATTAAATAACTGAATTCCTAATTAGCATATAGGTAAAGCCTTTAGTTAAATGTTTCCACAGCTTTGGTTGTCACAAATCTTATAGACACAGAAGCAGAAAGTATGTTAGTTTACTAGGTTAATGGTCCAATCATTTCTTAAATTATAGAACTTAAATTATAGAACTACTGTGCTGTCCACCTGAAACTAATGTAAAGAATATTGAATGTCAAGTGTAATTGAAAAAAGTTCCTGGTGTCATAGCTACCCATTCTATGGTAATTTATCACAGCCTAAGCTGACTAATACAAATGGGTATATCTGTATATACTCACATTGAAGGAGATCCAAACTATATTATTTAGTAAAACCAAAGCAAGTTTAAGAACAGTAGGCATAACATAATACTGTAGATGTGAAAAATAATGATAGCTTGTTGGTTAAAAAAAGGAAAGATTATGGGTCATGTTCTGAAAGCCCGCATGTAAAGCAAGTTCAAGGAGAAATGTTTAAGAGCACACTTTGCTTGAGAAACTCGAAAAATCTACCTAGTTAACCGCAAAACAATCATAGCCTAATTAAGGAGATAGTCACAAGATGTCTAGTTTCTGCTTTTTGCTTGAAAAAAATACCACTGATGTACAATGATGAGATATTTTGCAGAATCCTGATTCTACCACCCAACACCCCATGCTGTCATAATATAATTTTGTGTTGCTGATGTCCTGTTTGCAATCAGGAGGAGATAACTTCAGGGTATGGAGGAGAATTATGAGATCCTTTGCAAGTAAGAAAGAATATCTGCAAGGTGGCTGTGAACACCTGCTGATGCCCAGGCGTCTGAAAGGGAAAAGCATCACCGATGCTGGAAGAAACAGACTTGTCTCTCAGTTCTCTGGAACTGCCCCCTCCTGTACTCCCTAGCTGCATAAGCACTGCTTCTATTTGCTTTTTGAGAGATGGATTGGAGAAGTCTTTCCTGCCATCCTCTCGTTTGTCATAATCAAATAACCGTTTCTCTATCTCCAAACACTGGTATCTCACTCTTTTCACTTTACCTATGCATCTGGCACATGAACCCAGATTTGGGGAGATGATTGTGCAACATCTATTCCATCCATCTTGTGCGGTGGAGGTCAGGGGAATAGTAGGCTCTGCTGCCTGCAGTCACTACTGAGTCCTTGTGAGGAAGGGAGGGTCACTCCAGGGACAGGAGGGCCTCTGGAGTTGACAGATTCTGAGAATGACCTCTCATGTCTGGGTCCTGGGAATAACTGGCTTATGAACCACCCTGCTTGCTTCTGGTCATCGTGAGTTTTGCATCCTGCCCCATGGGGTTTAGGTTGAACCCCACATCCACAGGAGGTGGCTCATGAACCCTGTCATCTGTGCCCAGCTCCGCCAACCAGCCACAGTGCCTGTGGGTATGAGTTCTTAGACCTGGCATTGGGGGTCCTTACCATTACCTTACAGGAGCCACAGCTGCCGTCAGCAGTGGAGTGTCCAGAATGGGCCTGGATTTCTACACTTCCTTGTCTCACAACAAATCCACTGTCTCCTCGTCAGATCCCAGTTTATACAAACCTATAGGCAATGAGCCGAAATGGGACCAGAGGCGTCCCTGGCGATGCCTGAGAAAGGGTGGTGCCCCAAGCTGGAATGTGGCTGGAATGCCAGGACAGCATCTTCTCCACTTTTATCAAAGTGTGAGGCTGATTAAATAAAAAATTATGTGTACATTCTGGGCTTACTTTCTCCTGAGGATTCAATGATATCATAAATGTATGGAACCAAACTCAGGGAACTGGTCCACACAGAGTACACACCCTGTAGATATGAATTATTAAGTTTCATGTGTTTACTATAGATCTCACTAAACGGATCTATTGTCATAACTGTACACAGTTGAAGGATCAGTCATACAAATTGCCACCATTTAGCACAGATCGAAATTATCTAGGCAACTGAACAATGAAATGATGTTTAACTTTCTGTGTGTAGGAGATTAATATCATCAAAGAGGAGCAGGTTGCTTTTAGAGTGACAGCATCATGAGAGGTATCTTACAGGGAAAACAGGCACCTCACCACAGCTGAAGTGATGGGGACCTGGAGCTTCCTTTTCTGTCACTGATCTGTATATGGTTACAATAGTAAAAAAAGAGATGGCATCCAGAAACAGCTGAATATGGGAATGCTGGCACTACATTCCTCCCAGCCTCATACAGAGTTCCATTCCAGAGACTAAAAGAGGTTGTACAGACTGATTCACTTTAGGAATCTAGGGTAACCCTGGTACCAAAGTCCATGTAATCAAAGTATGTCCTAATGTCATTAATGAGGTCATACATGAACATCTTAAAACCAATGATTAAGATGTAGGCTATTCATAAAGATTATACATCGTGATCAAATTTTCCCCCATAAGAAGACAAGCTGTGTTTAAACCTAGGAATTTTCCTGTGTAATTCAGGACTTTAACAGGGTTTTTGGAGGAGCACATCTTATAATCATCGCAATAAATGCACAAGTGTTTGATGAAAAGTCAACATTTATTGAAGATACATATTGTTACCAAACTAGGATTGGAGTGGAACTTCGTCTACTTCACTGTGAACATGGTGCAATGTTAAAATTCTGCATTTCCTATCAAAAATAAGAGAAAGATTATCCACTATAAATACTTCTATGCACACTGTAGTGGGTGGCTTTGTCCAATGTTGTAAAATAAGAAAAGGAAAAACAAAAGACAAAATGTTTCAAACAGCACAAAACTCTGCTTGTACTCAAAAACGAAATGATTGTGCGGTTGAAACTCAAAAAGGATCTAGGCATACCTTTTGGAATTAATAAGCAGATATAGCAAGGTTTCTGGAGAAATACAATTTACATATATATATATATATATATATGCATATATCAGCTCAATCAAAATATAAAATTTCAGAAAACAATATAATTTTCAGTAGTATCAAATACTTAAGCATACATTTAACAAAAGATTGGCCACGTTCTTCGGAAAAGCTGTAAAACTTCACTGGGACAATTTTCACAGTCAAATATCCCACATGACGTTTTTCATAGTTTCAGCTGGTCTTCCTTTAGTGCTGTGGTTGCCCTTCCCCTGCACGAAAACATGATAGTTGGAAACATTACTTAGCAAAGTGCGATTTAGATTACATTGAAGGTGTACAAAAGATACTACAGCTCTGGTATCGTAAAACAGACTTCCAAGCATATTGTTTACCAAATACTTTTTTTTGGGGGGGGTGCTTTTCTCTCTATCTTTTCTCTTTTTATTAGTTTCAGGTGTACAAAGCAATGTAATATTTAGACATTTACACCCCTCACAAAGTGATAACCCTCCCCCCCAGTCTACTATCCTCTGATATCTTATATAATGGTTACAATACCATTGAGTATTTTCCCTATGCTATAGTCCACCTCTCCTGAATACAGTCACACACACACACACACACACACACACACACACACACAAACAATTATAGTTGACATATAGTGCTGTTGTACTTCACCTTCAGGTGTATAGTGCATTGGTCAGGCATCTATACAGTCTTTGAAGTGATCCCCTTGATAAGTCCAGTGCCCATCTGGCACCTTACATCATCTTTACAACATTGTTGATTATATTCCCCATTTTGTATTTCATATCCACATGACTGTATTGTGTCTACTAATTTAGACTTTCTAATTCCCTCACCTTCTCTCCCATTCCTTCCCCCGCACCTAGCAACCAACAGGTTTTTTTCCTGTATCTCCAAGTCTATTTCAATTTTGTTTGCTCATTTACTCTTTTCTTTAGATTCCACATATAAGTGAGATCATATGTTATTTGTCTTTCTCAGTCTTACTTAATTCAGCATAATATTCTCAAATTCCATACATGTTGTTGCAAATGGTAATATTTCATTCCTTTTTATCACCGAGTAATACTCCATTGTATAAATGTACCACAGTTTTTTATCTAATCATTTATCAATGGGCATTTGGGAAAACAGTATGGAAGTACCTCAAAAGATTGAAAATGGAAATACCTTATGACCCAGCAATTCTATTCCTGGGTAGCTATCCAAAGAAATGAAAAATACTAATTTGGCCACCACTACTTTTTAGCACACCTCTGTTTATATTGCTACAAGGAAACAAAAAGATTGTTTCTGTGCAGAATACATGACACAAAATGAAACTATTAAATGGAAGCTTAAATAGAAGGCAAAAATTGCATATTCTTTTACTAAAAATCCAAGCAACACCCCAAAAATTTTAACAAACAAAATAAATTTACAAGAATGTACCCTTTAAAGACTTTGACCTGAAATAATTTTCTTACTATGAGATACCTAAAACAGTAATGGCACGGTGGTTACTGCTTAAGTGAACAGAAAGGCCAGTACTACATTTGTTTTTTTCTCTATGTTGCAGGAATGCAAAAACGTTTCTTTGGGCCAGTTGAGCACTCACGTGACTGGTTAAGTGGGGTACTAATGTGTCCCCATTTTCACCTATAGTCCAAGTGTAATAATAAATAATACATTTCCCACACTAAAAAGTGTATCAGTTTGTATTACAAATAATCACACTAGTTTTAAGTCATTACCATCAGTATTGATACCAAAATGTGAAGAATGTATATGCCAAGGATGCATATTATGGCAGAAGAAGAAGAAGAAGAAGAAGAAGAAGAAGAGGAGGAGGAGGAGGAGGAGGAGGAGGAGGAGGAGGAGGAGGAAGAAGAAAGGCATGAAGAGAGGGAGCGATAAGGAAAAAGAGAATGAAAGAGATACCCAGAAAGGAAATGTTCTTTCAAAAGTAAGTGCTCTATAAATTCTTTATTCAGAAAAACTGACTAAATATTATTGTGTTTATTTAAAATATAAAAGGTGGTGATTCAATGTATTTATACATTGTGGAATGATTACCAAGATAAACATAAATGTTTCACACATCCATAACCTCACATGGCTATTTATCTTTTGTGATGAGAATGGTTAAACATCTAGTCTCAACAATTTTCATGTATATGTTACCACATTCTTTATTAAAGTAAGAGCTTTTGTGGGACAACTCTGATCAATTTTCAAAAGATTCCCATGATATCTGTGATGTTTACATATTCAGGTATTACTAAGATATATTAAATAATATATGTTTCTCTAGTATATCAACCATTTCATTCATATTTTAAAAACATTAGTTTAGAGCTCAAGAATGTATTCACTGTCAATTATATAAATTATCAATATCTGTTAAGTGTCTTGTTCATATTCTGTAACGTGTTTACTTGGGCTTATTCCACAGTCTTCAAAAATATGTAACTAATGGATACTCTTCACAAAAGTTTTTCAGTGTCCTTAGGTCCAATGCTTAATTGCTTCACAAATATTTCTTAAAAGAACCATCTTTCCGATTTACCAGTGAAATTATGTTTCTTTTTCCTAAGGATTTATACTTCTGTTACCTATCTCGTGTCCTATCCCTTTGGTTTATTCTTTTGTGCTTTTTTCTGAACTTTATTATTGGTTGGTTAAGCAATTTGCTAGCTATCTAATGACATATATATTAAAAGGCTATGATATTCCTATGAATACATTTTAGCCAAGTCTAACATGCTCCTGGAAGGAGTCTGAACACTCTTTTAATGTAAGTAGTCTAATGAAACGGTTCAGTAAAAAGGTTTAGAAGACTAATGCAAGGCAATTTCTTCCCAAAATATAAAGTGCTGCCTTTAAATTCAGAAGCTCTTGCAATTCATGGTCAGTAATTTGGAAAACGCATACATTGGATTGTTATTGCACAACATACCTGTGTGATTGATGCGAATGGTTTCTAGTCTTGGTACAACCTCCTGCTTGACATCAGGACCATCTCTGTCCTCACGGTCAATCTTTGGCTGAGCCACTTCCTGGAGACTATCTTCGAGATCAGGCCCTTAAAAGATGTTATCAATGTGAGCGGCAAACCTACCTAAGTTGATTACGCAGGAATTATTAAGTTTATAGTCTTTGAATTTCAAGCCTTATCAATTGATGTTTCGATGCAGAAACGTATAGGATGCCCCAGTTGATATGGTTAGAGGTGATTATACGATAGTCAACACATTTGGATTACAAAGCAGAACTCACTAAGAATGACAGTGGTGAAAGAGACCATACTTAGCATAGACATCTACCTCACAGCCGCCAGGAGAATCAGTTACTGCATGCATGCTCTCTACTTGATCACACACCCAAAACAGAAACCAGACTATTTCTGGTGGTTTCCTGACTCAGTCATTTGAGACTTCATGGGGAAAAGAGTTAAAATGTAATTGTTTTTGAAGAGTCAGAAGAAGTCAGAAACTAACAGAATCTAAGAACTTGTATTGAGGTCTCCACACAGAAAAAGAAGATAAAGTGGGTTTATTCATTATCTTAGTTGTAGTGAAATCTCAAAATTTGGCTGAAAGTTTTATGTTATGGTAAATATGTCATGAAAAACAGGATATGTATGCATTCTATGGATTATATAAATGAGAAGAAGAGAACACAAAAGGCAACCCTGAAAATTGTTTTTATATATTCTATTTGAATTCACTATTTACATAAAAATAAGGAACTGTTTAGAAGTTAATTGGTTCTCCCAGAATCTCACAGAGTATATATATTAAAGCTGGTGCTACAACTACTTCACTACCTCTGCACGTTTCATACCAAAAGACCATCATGTGAAATCCATGATGTATTTGATAAACGCAAAAATTATAGAAGTTTCTGAAAATTATTACCGTGGGTCAAAGTACAAGTGATTCAAAGTAAGAAAAAGCTTTCTGATTTTATAATTCAATATAGCTTTGATACAAACCATTTCTGTAACTGACAGAACATACGTCAGGCAGTCAGGAAGCTGGGCTCTGAATTATTCTTCCAAAATATTTATATCTGAGGTTTATTAAAGTTACACTATGTTATCTCTATCTTTGTAAGGATGTGTTTGTGGAAAATAGAAAACCCCTTAATTGTATTCTCATGGGTAACATACTTGCATCTGGCATATAAATGGATTCTAGTTTTGGTACGATGTCCTCCATGGCATCGGGACCTTCGCTGCCCTCTTCCCCAGTGTTTGGCTGAGCCAGGTCCTGGATATCACATTCCAGATCAGGCCCTTATAAAAAAGGTTATCAGTCAGAATGCTAAGTGTACTTGAGTTGATTACTCAGAAATATCTGAAGCTGTATTCTTTGAACTTGAAATGTAATCAATTCATTTTTGAAGGTAGGAACATATATATGACACATTTGATATGGTTAGCGGTGATAATATCATAGTTTGCATATTTTTATTACCAACAATAACTATGTAGGTTGACAAAGGTGACAGTGAGCTATCTTAGGATAGGTATCTTACTCACAACCCCTTGGATATCTGAGTGCCTGCATTCTCGCTACTTCTTCAGACAGAGTAACTAGGAACTAGAAAATTCTTCCCATTTTATGATTCAGGCATCTGAGTCTCTATTGCAAAAAAAATTTTACATGCAATTGTTTTCTAAGAACCAGAAGAATTCAGAATTTGAGAGGATCTAAAACAAGTATTCAGTTCTCTCAAAAAAGAAAAGAAAAAACTTCAAGTTGACTATTTACTCATCATCTTAGGTGCAATGAGATCTTGAAATTTGACTCAAAGTGATATGTTATAATAACTGAGCCATGAAAAACAAGATATGTGTTTATTCTACGCATTATATGCATGAGAACTGGCGAACACAAAAACCAGCACTGAAAGCTGTTTTATATATGTCTAGTTTTGGTAAGATGTCCATGGCATCAGGACCTTCGCTGCCCTCATCCCAAGTGCTTGGCTGAGCCAGGTCCTGGACATCTGTTTCAGGTTCAGGCCATTATAGAAAAGCTTATCAGTTAGAACAGTCAGCATAATAAGTTGATTACTCAGAAATTACTGAAGCTGTAGTCTTTGAACTTGAAATGTAATCAATTGATTTTTGAAGGAAGAAACATATGTATGACACATTTGATATGGTTAGCGGTGATAATATCATACTTTGCATATTTTTATTACCAACAATAACTGTCGCAGGCTGACAAAGGTGACAGTGAGTTTGCTTAGCATAGGTATCTTACTCACAACCGCCTGGACATCTGTGAGTGCCTGCATTCTCGCTACTTCCTCAGACAGAGAAACTAGGAACTAGAAAATTCTTGCCGTTTTATAATTCAGGCATCTAGAGCTCTATTGCAAAAAAAAAATTTAAATGCAGTTGCTTTATAAGAACCAGAAGAATTCAGAATTTGAGAGAATCCAAAACAAGTATTCAGTTCTCTCCCTAGGAAGAAAGAAAAAACTTCAAGCCGATTATTTATTCATCATCTTAGCTGCAATGAAATCTTGAAATTTGACTTAAGATGATATGTTATTATAAACAAGCTATGAAAAACAGAATATCTTTCTATTTTGTACTGCATACGAGTGAACTAGAGAACAACCAACACTGAACCAACCAACAAAAACCAACACTGAAAATAGTTTCTATACATCTGACTTGAATTTATGATTTATATAAAAGAACCGTTCAGTAGGTAAGGGGTTCTCTCAGAATTACACAAATTATGTTGAAGCAGGTGCTAGCACCTAATTCAATTCTTCAGGATATTTCATGCAAACTGATAATTATTTCAAACACATTATGTATTTGGCAAAGGCAGGAAATATAGAAGCTTTTATAAAGTGTTAGCTGTTGGTTAAGGTACAAATGCAAAACGTAAGAAAAGGTTTTCAGGTTTTATAATTCCATACAGCTTTGATTCCACCCGTTTCTGTAGCTAATACACTAAACAACTGCTAGTGTGACCTTCTGGGTGTGAATTACCATTCAAAACTCTTTATGTGTGAGCTGAATTAATGTTAGAGTATGTTATCTGTATATTAGTAAAGATGCACTTGTGGGAAATAGAAACCCCGTGTTTGTATTCTCATGGGAAACATACCTGCTTCTGGCATGTAAATAGATTCTAGTTTTGGTAAGATGTCCTCCATGACATCAGGACCATCTCTGCCCTCATCCCCAGTGTTTGGTTTAGACAGGTCCTGGAGTTCAGTTTCAGGGTCAGGTCCTTATAAAAAACATTTTCATGGATTTTCAGTCAAGATGGTTTTGTAGGTAAATACTGTGCTTGCCTCCTCTCCTGGCCACATTAAAATTACAACTAAACTATAGAACAACTATCATTGAGTATCTCCTGAAATCTAGATAAAGCAAAGTCCTACAACTAAGGACATACAGAAGAAGGCACCTCGAGATGGGTTTAATCTTCAGCTTCTCTGGCCCAGGGGTAGAACCAGAGAAAGCCCTGTGGTATTGATCCAGAGTTCCAATCCACCTGGCCAGACTGCATCATTCACCTGTCCCAATCAAGTGATGTCCACATGACATGCAATAATCTTACAGAATCAAAAAGAATCTTGGGCTTCCCCTGTCCTTGGGGACATGAAAAAGCACATTCCTACATTTTATAGGAACATTCTTAGCAGAGCGAATTTTAGGAAAGGCATTTATGAGCAGTTAATCTGGAAGCCCAGGCATGTGGGTTTACTGATGACATGATTTTCCCTCGTGTTTAAAGTTTTCCGAGATGACAGTTATTACCCATGGGGACTTGCCTGTTTTCCTGGTTTTCTATTATTATGTAATGTTTCTATTTATTGTTTTCCACTATGGTAATGTGGAAATTAAAGAGAAAATTTGCAAGTGTATTATAAATAGTAGGTAGATACTGTGATGTGCCATTTTTTACATAAAGATATTTTATTCATATTTTCATGTTACCTTTAATAGAGTAATAATCAATTATTACTCTATGGGACACATTAAAATATCAGAATGTGATTGTGAAAATGGCAGTGGTATTGTCTTCCATTGATGTTGAATATTTTTATTGTTTAATAGAATATGAGAACTCAGTAATGAAATGCATCTGGAATAAGTCAGAAAGTGACAAAGGCTACACGTATCAAACCCTGTTACAGGCAAGTCGTATTACCATTTCCTTGATCTTTCTCTTTGTAATTCACACTATGGGGCAAAGATGTAAGGGCATTCATAACACTCTGTACAGCATTCATTAAGAAGATAATAAACAAGATTGAGATATTTTTCATAATCCTTTTGCTTAATACTCTTGCTGTGCATTTATTTCTTTTAGAAATGTAATGATCTGTTCTAGCAATCATTGTTAAATCTCCAGTTTGTAGAAATCAGCACATCATAAATACATAATTGTGGTATTTAAAAAAACGTTACCAATTTCAACAGTCAGCATACTTGAATTGATTACTCAAAAAATATTAAGGCTGTAGAGTTTGAACTTGAAATATTATCATTGATTTTGAAGGCAGAAACTTATACTATGCCACATTTGATATGCTTAGAGGTGATAATATCATAGTGTGCACATTTTCATTCCTGCCAGTAACTCACTTAGAATGAAAGTGGTGACAGTGAGAGTGCTTAGCACAGCTATTTTACTCTATTGGCCTGGACACCCGTGATGACTTGCATTCTCTCTTCTCGATCAAACACAGAAACTAGCAAGTAGAGAATTCTTGCCATTTTTCAATTTGGGCATTTGAGGCCGAATTGTTGAAAAGATTTAAAGTGCAATTGTTTTATTTATTTTTTTAAAAAGATTTTTATTGGGGTATTGGGGGGAATGGGAACAGTTCTGGGGAATTGGGTGAAGGGGAACAGACAAGTTGCTGTTGTTTTGTTCTTCAGTCTAGTTGTGGAGGACGTTGCTTCACTGGCCCAAGTTGGCAC
>NW_017733511.1:12391-17368 GCF_001890085.2 Hipposideros armiger | reverse complement strand
TTTAAGAGAACCTTCAGGAAATAGATGTATGCTAATATGAAACACTGAATATGAAACACTCACAGCCACAGGGTCAACTCGCTCCGAAGACTCTGGATCTTCTACTAGTATTTTCCATTCGAATCGCGATCTCACATGCTTACTCATACTTCACACTGAAAGGAGAACATTGTGACTTGCAAAATTCACTTAAGAGGTTAGTTATACCACTTCCATGGCTATGTTTTCTTTCCTTCCTTCCTTCCTTCCCTCTCTCTATCTTTCTTTCTTTCTAAAATTGAAAACACTTTCAAAGTAAGTCTCAGGGTAAGTGTAAGTACACATGCCTTCCAGTTACACCAAATACATACCAAATTGTAAAACCATCTATTTCACGGACAAGCTGGCAGTGCCACCGCCTGAAGCACATAACAAAACACCAGGTTTGGGTCCAGAACTGCATTCCCTATCAGGAAGATGTTTAGGAAAATACCGGTAGGATCTTGAAACTTGAATGACTAGTGCTTTTGGCACAGTCCCATTGACAAAGCCCGTTTTCCCGCCTAAATGAACTTGCCGGAACACATGGAAAGGCTCAATCAAGTCTCTCCGTGCTGCCTGTGGCTGGTTCCCGGCTACAAGGCAGAGGTGACGAGTTGCCACAGAGCCCGATAGGCCCGCTTCCCCCCGGCCCTGGACTTGGTGCAGTACACATCGCTTGGACTCAGTGGCAGGCCCACCGCAGTCCCATTTCTGGGCCCTTCCTTTACCGCCAGCCCCGCCCCCAGCCCAGGGCCCCACTCAGGACTCCTGGGTCTGTGCTCCCAGGACTGTTCCAGGGGGCCTCCAGCACCCAGTCACCTGAAATAACATCCTTAAGACTCCCTGTTTTCATCTCACCCTTCGGCTCTGTGGCCCACCATTCCCCATTGTCTTGGTGCCAAGAGGACTACAGGAGCCATGGCAGCCTCGACCCCTGAGAGGAGAAAGATAATGACCTCAAGGACATTCCTCCTTGGAGTCACAGAAAGTAGCCCCAGCCTGACCTGAGAGAAGCCCGCTGTCTATCCCCTCCCTCTCTCTCACACTAAACTCCTGGGAGGACTGATCTATGGACCTACCACTTGAGTCTCAAGTAGGGAGAAAGTATCAGAAGGAACATGACCACCTCTGGCCCCAGTGTGCTAGCAAAATGTGAACAGCAAAGCCCATGGGCAGCAAAGGATGGAGGCTGAAATGCACATGCGCAGCAGTTGCCATGCACACTGACGTGGATGCGTATGCATTACATGTTGTTTTCCAGCCAAGGTCACAGTGCTTTGAAACCACTGGGCCTACCATAGTTGACAAAAGAGACTTGAAACACGTCTTTTCCTCCCCCCTGCAATGTTTCCCGTGCTTCCAGAAACTTTATGGACAGACTGCCCCTGGTTACCCTCAGTGAAGACAGAAAAATTAGAGAACCATATGATTTAACTGATACGTGGTATATAAAACTGAAAACAATGAAAGAACAAGAAAAGCAAATGAAGAAACAAAACTCATAGAAACAGACACTAGTTGTTACCAGAGGGCAATGGGGTAGGGGGCTGGTAGATGAGGGTAAAGGGGATCAAATATATGGTGATGGAAAGAGAACTGACTCTGGGTGATGAACACAATGTAATATATAGATGATGTATTACAGAATTGTACACCTTAAATCTATGTAACTTTGCTAACAATTGTCACCCCAATAAATTTTAATTAAAAAACATATGGCCATGACAGAAATAGATATTAAGGATTTTAATAGCTCTATTCCCACATGCTTTGATTAATCACTTCCTTCTCTGCTTCTGTGTTTTATGTCATGTGTACAAGGCATTTAGCCACTTCCATGGATTAAATGGTTCACCTCTGTTTTTACTTTTCTGCTTGTCTTAGAGCACCTTTAAATCCCTGGACGGGTAAATGATTTCTCAGAATACACCTGTGGTCATTCATTCAGTGAATGGTGCAGAAATACCCTTTGATAATGGTTCTAGGATCTGGGCTCAGCCCACTGGCACATGGTGCACAGCAGTGGTGACTATGCTCATCACATACTGTACTTTCCAAATATCAGCCAAATGACTTGATTAGTGACAATGACATTATTGCCTAACAGTCAGGAAGAGCAATACCTGGACAGAGCCTTAGGAAAGCGTTGGAGGACCAGGGCAGGAGATGCATTCATTCAGATTTGCAATATGGAGTAAAACAGGTCTTTCAGTGTGGGGGGGAGGGTGTGATTAGGTTTGGGTAAGAATGGTGATGTAATGGTTTACGGTTTGTTGAAATTTCATGGCAAAGTTTTAAGACAATTTTTTAAAGGGTATAGGGGTTGAAAAATGTCATTTGGCACATTTTTTTTTTTTAGCTGAGCCATCCCGCCACCTGTTGGCAGCTCACGGCTGCTCAGCTCGGGCTGACTCGAACCACTGTTGCTCAGAGCTCAAACTCTTNCTTAGCTGCAGAGGGCAGTGTCACCGGCCCTCATATGTGGGATCCGAACCGGGGCCCTCTGGCGTCCCAAGCCAGTTCTTAACCATCGCGCCACTTGGTCGGCCCGCAATTGTTTTATAATAGCCAGAGGTTTTCAGAATTTGACAGAATCTATCTGTGATTAACCAGGTCTGCATACCAACAAACAAACAAACAAACAAACAAACAAAAACACACAAAAAATCCAGCAGGTTTTACTCATTATTTACTCAATGCTTACTCATTACCTTGGTTTCAATGAAATCTTGAAATGTCACTCAGATGGTATGTTATTATAAAAAGTAATGAAAAACACAATATCTACCTCTGCATTTTATGTGTTGCATACAAGAGAACTAGAGAACACAAAAACCAACACTGAAAATGATTTTTATTGATCTGATTTGAATTCACTATTTACATAAGAGTAACTATTAGTTTAGAAGTCAAGAGGTTCTCCCAGAATCACACATATTATAACAACGCTGATATTGGAGCCTACTCCATTACCTCAGCATATTTCACAAAAACTGATAATTATTTGAAATGCTTATGTGTTTGATCAAAGCAGGAAGTATACAAGAATAGGAAAATTATTTGCTGTTTCTTAAAGTATGTATACTCAAAAGTAAGAAAAGTTTAAACATTTTTATACTTCAATATATCTTTGATCCAACCCATTTTTGTAACTGATAGAATGTAAGTAAGGCAGTCAGGCATTTGGGGTCTGAACTGCCATTCAAATTATCTCTCTATATGACTCTATTAATGTTACAGCATGATATCTCTATAGTATCACATATGTAATTCTGGAGAAAACACAAATTGCATTCTTTTTTTTAACGATTTTTTTATTGGGGAATTGGGGGGATGGGAACAGTGCTGGGAAATTGGGGGAAGGGAAACAGACAAGTTGCTGTCGTTTTGTTCTTCAGTCTAGTTGTGGAGGACGTTGCTTCACTAGTCCAAGTTGGCACCATCATTGCGCTCTTCCCGGGCGAGGCAGATCAGTCGCCAGCTTCTGGATGGCCGCTCACTGTGGCTGCTGGCCACTCACGCTGGCTGCTGGCTCCATACGGTAGCCCATGGCAACCCACTGCCACAGGAGCTGCAGCCTACGCTGTTGCCGGCGACCCACAGCAGCCCAGCTTCTGGTTGAGCTGTTGTTCAGCATCTTAGCTGTAGAGGGCAGTGTCACTGGCCCTCATATATGGGATCCAAACCGGGGCCCTCTGGAGTCCCAAGCCAGTTCTTAATCACCGCACCACTCAGCCGGCCCTAAATTGCATTCTTAATGGATAACATACCTGCTCCTGGCAGTTGAAAGGGCTGTAATTTTGGGAAACTCATCCCTTTGACATTGCCCTCACGCCCAGTCTTACGGAGAGCGAGTTCCTGGAGTTCAGCTTCCGGGTCAGGAGCTTAAAAAAAAAAAGTTATCCATTTGACCAGTATCCATTGAAAATAATTAAGTAAATGATAATCTTCATTTCTTCAGTTATTAGTAATAACAGCCTGTATCTTCTGTGATAATAAGTGTGATGGAAAGGAGAACTTCATATCTTTGCTTTTCTGTAGTATGAAACCTATTTTTATTTATTTATTTATATTTATTTATTTATTTATTTATTTATTTATTTATTTATAGCTGAGCCATCCTGCCACCTGTTGGCAGCTCAGCTGCAGCTCAGCTCAGTCCAGGCATCAAACCACTGTTGCCCAGAGCTCAAACTCTTGAGCAAACTCTTAATCAACTGAGCCACTCGGCCAGCCCTGAAACCTATTTTTAAACGACAGTCTGAAGATAAGGCCCACGGCATCTACATTTCCTGTACATTGCCATAGTGTACTAAGAGTAGCGAGTGTCACCTCTGTCTAGGAGATCTGAGGGGTACACCATTGATGGTCTTGTGATTACAATCAAATGGAACTTACTGCAAGATAAACTGAGAGCATTTGTGGACCTATAACAGTTCTTATGGTAGTGACATCATTGCCTTGCTGCACTAAGCCAAAATTTATTATGCTAAAATAACTAGTTATATTTAGGTGCAAGGCCCTATATGCAACTTTCCGTAAATGAGTCCTATTCAGAAGAAAGGAGTGAAAATAAAAACAAATTATTAATGAGAAATAGAAAAATATTTGTCTTACAGTGAGAATAAGGAAAGTAGGATGGAAAGAAATGAATGGACTGTATTGCCAGTCATATTGTGGAAACCTCTAATGGAGAATTGGTACAATAATCCATGGCCTGAAGTATGTAAGTAAGTTACTACCATTGTTTGAGGAAAATATTAAACTATAGAGTTAGAAGAAATAATTTCTGTTTCACAGTATTATAATTTTAAGGTATTTTTGCATTTCCTAATGTTAAAAGTATTTAAACTCCTTTTTACATCACCTTTAAAAAATTACACTCCTATAATTTCCTATATGCCAGTATTCTGAATTGTCCAGCTTTTACCAAACTTACCATAACAAAAATATCCA
>NW_017733511.1:0-9114 GCF_001890085.2 Hipposideros armiger | reverse complement strand
ACGGCTGCTCAGCTCGGGCTGACTCGAACCACTGTTGCTCAGAGCTCAAACTCTTGAGCGAGCTCTTAACCAACTGAGCCACTCAGCCGGCCCATCATTTGGCACATTTTAATGAAGAGTTGATGTGTCTTTTAGGTAGTTGCTGCAATAAAGAATAAATATATTTGCTAATTTTATCTGCTTCAGCAAGAAATTTCTGGATCAATAAAGTTATGTTGATGAAGTCAGTGAAATACAAACTCTTCTCAAAGTAGACAGTAGCTGTGTGCAGGTTTCCATTCCATTACTTTTACATAACTTCTCAGTTTTGTGTGGGAGGTATCACATGTAAAGGAAAGATAGGACAAGGACCCAAATCAGAAAGTATCTTTTTGTAAATAAGTTAAGATGTCCTGTTGCACTGACTTCTATGTATTCTTTCCTTTGGGTCTATTTTAAGGAAATACCTTAAGTGGGATACTGGATGATGGAGGTGTCTCAATTTCTCTCTCTCTCTCTCGTAATTTTTTTTAAGAACGGCAGACTGCGACATGCAGCACCTCATTTGGATGTATCTGGAGTCTTGGAAGCTTGACTACCCTACGTTCTCCTACAAATGGACCGTGAGAGCTTGTTTGGAGGTTCTAGCAGGGGAGCGCAGCTACTCGTATACCATTGACCTAACAACGGTCCTCTCCTCTATTAGGGAAGGTCGTCCGCTTCGACCGAGCGCGCAGCTTCAGGAGGGACGCACATGGAGCGGTCAGGAAGGAAGGAGACACCCGCCTAGCCAGCCAGATCAGCCGAATCAACCCTGGCGATCAATGGGGTGACAGATGTTGCAGGCAGATCGGCCTCACATCTGTAAAAAATTTTTTAAAAGATTTTGAACTGTGTAATTGTGGTTATTTTATTTATTTTATCTTTCCTTTTATTTTTTTTAATCTTTCTCATGAAGGATAGAATCATTACTAAATTCTACCTACTTTTCCCTCTTAACACCAGCTTTCAATGTAGTGCATTCAAGAAGTGTTCAAAGAATGAGAGGTAGTGATTTCTAGATTCAGAGTTTCTGTGTGTACATATCAGGAATAAGACAGAGATGGTCCACTATTACTGGTTTTATTAACACTGTGATGGTTGGCTCTGTCCAATGTTGTAAAATGAGAAAAAGGAAAACAGGCATACTGTTTATTTTAAAATAGCAGAAAACAACTGCTGTTATTTAAAAATGATATGATTGTGCCTGTTGAAAATCATAGGATCTAGACATAACCTTTTAAAATTAATAACCATATTTAGCAAGGTTGCTGGAGAGCACATCAATATACAGATTTATCTGTATACACCAGCTGTATCAGAATACAAAATTTCAGAAAGTGATATACTTTTCAAAAGAATGAAACAGGAATAAATTTAACCAAAAAATTTTCAAGATTCTGTGGAGAAAGCTGTGAAACGTTACTGAGAGAATTTTAATAGTCAAATATCCCACATGACAGTTTGCATGGTTTCAGCTCATCTTCCTTTAATCCTGTGGTTGCACTTCCCCTGCAAGATAAACATAACAGTTGGGAACATTACTTAGCAGAATGTGATTTAAACAACATTGAAGGCATACAATGGTCACTATAGTTTTGGTTTGATAAGACAGACTTCCAAGCATATATTTTACTAATAGTTTTCAGGCACAACACTCTTTCTTTTGGTACAAGGAAATGAAAAGACTTCCCATTGAGAACACATGAAATGAAAATGACCTATTAAAAGGGAGTTTTAAAACAGAAAAAAATTGGGAAGCTTTTGGATGACTGATTCAATTTCCTTACTGTTGATCAGCCTATTTAGATTTTCCAGTTTTTCATGACTCAGTCTAGGAAGGCTTTATGTTTCTAAGAACTTGTCCATTTCTCCTAGGTTATTGAATTTTTAGCATATAGACCTTCATAGTATTCTTGCCATATTACCCAAAGCAATACAGAAATTTAATGCAATCCCCCGCAAAATCCCAATGGCATTTTTTAAAAGAAATAAAACAAAAAACCATAAGATTTGTATGGAATCACAAAAGACCCAGAATAGCCAAAGCAATCCAAAGAAAAAATAATAAAGCAAGTAGTGTCACACTCCCTGACTTCATCTTGTACTACAGAACAACAATAATCAAAACAGCATGGTATTGACAGAAAACCAGACACACAGACCAATGGAATACAACTGAAAACCCAGAAATAATCCCACATAAGTATGGATAGATAATTTTTTACAAGGAGCCAAAAATATACAATGGCGAAAAGAAAGCCTCTTCAATAAATGGTACTGGGAAAATTGGAAAGCCACATGAAAAAGAATGAAATTAGACTGCTATCTGTCAGCATGTACCAAAATTAACTAAAAATGGATCAAAGACCTAACATTAGACCTGAAACAATAGAGTGTATAGAAGAAAGCATAGGTACTAAACTTATGGATGTTGAGTTCAAAGAGGATTTTATGAATTTTACCTCAAAGGCAAGGGAAGTAAAAGTTAAAATGAATGGGACTACATCAAACTAAAAAGATTCTGCACAGCAAAAAAACCCCATCAACAAAACAAAGAGGCAACCAGCTGAAAGGGAGAAGATATTTGCAAACACCACCTCTGATAAGGGGCTAAAATCCAAAATATATAAAGAACATGGAAAATTCAACAACAAAAACCAAACTATCCAATTAAAAAATAGGCAGAGAACCTGAACAGACATTTCTCCCAAAAAGATATACAAAGGTCAACAAATATAAGAAAAAATGCTCAGCTTCACCAACTATTAGAGTAATGCAAATCAAAACCACAGAAGCTATCACCTCACACCTGTTAGAATGGTTTTCATCAACAAGACAAATAATAACAAGTATTGGAGAGGCTGTAGAGAAAAAGGAGCTCTAATACACTGTTGGTGGGAATGTATATTGGAACAGCCACTGTGGAAAACAATATAGAGGTTCTTCAAAAAATTAATAATAGAATTACCATACGACCCAGCAATCCCTCTCCTAGATATTTACTCCTAAAATCTGAAAACATTTATCTGTAAAGATATATGTACGCTGATGTTCATTGCAGCATTATTTACGGTGGCCGAGACATGGAAACAACCAAAGTGTACTTCGATAGATTATTAGATAAAGAAGTTGTGATATATATATATATATATATATATATGAATACTACTTTGCCATAAGATGAAATAGTGCCATTTACAACAACATGGATGGATCTTGAAATCATTATGCTAAGTGAAATAAGTCAGACAGAAAAAGTCGAGAACCATATGACTTCATTCATATGTGGAATATAAAACTGAAGGCAACAAAGGAATAAGACAAGCAAATAAAGAACAAAACTCGACTTCTGGTAAGATGGCAGAATAGATGGGCGCTGTGCCAACTGCCTCCCAGGATCACACCAAAATTACAAATAACTTATAAAACATTCAACCTCAGAAGTCCCCTGAACACTACATGAACAGAACCTCTAAATGAAGGATTTAAAGAAGAGGCCACGTTGAGGCTGGCAGGAGGGGTGGAGACGCGAGACAGGCTGACTCCAGGCCCACAGAGAGGGGGAGAACCCCGACATGGACACCTCAGTGGTGGAGGCTTCTCCGGTTGGGGGAGAGACTCTCCTGCTCCACACTGCGCTCACCAGCCCAGAGTTACTTTGCCGGGAAGAGGAGTTCCATAATAGCTGGCAGTAGAAATTAGTGAGGACTCTCTTTGCTCAATGCGGTGGGGCAGCGCATGGCTAGAGACTCAGTTGCCTTCCTGTGGAACCAGCACATGAACTCACTTGCTGGTGAGCACAAACCAGGTCCCTGGCAGAGGGAGTGGCTGCATGAGGGGGGCCCAGGGGCCTGTGTGAAACCACAGAAATGAGCGCCTTTAGCGTGGGAGCTGGAGGTATTGGGACCATTGTTTCCCTGTGTGGACCTTGCATACGAGTAGTGTACAGGAGGGTGCCATTTTTTCAGGATTGGGCTCTCCCACAGAGAGTCAGGTCCAGGACTATATTGGTTTGATGGAATTGACGCAGGCGTGCATGTGTGCGCACGCATGCGGCCATGGGTCCCCACCCTCCGCACTGCTTGTGCTGCATAGCCAGGGTAGCACCTGGCAGGTGTGCTCCAGCTCCAACAGTCTACTTATTGAGATGCGGGAGTGAGGGAGCCGCCTTGGGTCCCCCATGTCCACACTGCGAGTGCAGAGTTGCCAGGCTGGTGATTGGCTGTCCGGCTGTTTGGCCTGATCTGCAAGCGGCTAATTGGGACAGGCTGAGACTAGGAGTTTTCCTGGGAGTGTTGGGTCAGGAATTGTGTGCCTGCGTGATCTGGCCAGGGTATTCATGGCGTGTTTGTGTGGGCTGGTTGCTGGTACATGAGTGCATGCTGCTCTAACTTGGTGGGGGCCACAGACCACACCCCATGGTGCCTTGGGGGCCTGCCCTGCCCACCTAGAGCTGCGTTGCCGGGGGCAACCTGAGCCCCTGGTGCCTGGCCCCCACCTCCACAGGCCACAGAGGGTTTTCTGCAGCAGCAGACAGCCCGCAGCAACCTGTGAGGATTACCGATGGTGAGCATGGCACCAGAGCACAGCTAATTGTGGGAAGCTCACTGTAAGCCTGAGAGGGAGGCCGGCACACAATGCATTGAGCCCTTGCCCCCAACATAGCTGGTGCTCAGTTGCCCAGAGACTCTATTGCTGAGCAAATGGTCTGCAGATTAAAGTGGGCAGAGAGATTTTATTTTTATTTTTTTCTCTCTTTTTTTCTTTGTTTTCCTTTCCCCTCACTTTTTTCCTTTTTTATTATACCCTTTTTTTACTGTCTCATCTTTTGGTTCCTTTTTCTTCTTTTCTTTCATCTGTTTTCTTTTTGTTTTTTCTCAGGCTTATTTATCGTTATTGCTTTGGTCACTGTTTTTCTATCTTGTTCTGTTTTTGTGTTTGTGTTTTTGTCTCTTATATATTTTTGTTTCTCCTGTATGATCATTGCTTATCATGTTTTTGTGGGGGTGTATTTGTTTTTTGGTGTTCATGGGTTGACTTGCTTCGTTTTAGTTTTATGAAGTGGATGTGGATCTAGCACTGGACCAGGAACTAAGACTACACTGAATTTGTAGAAAACACTGACAAGAGCCTTTACACACCTGTAACACCACCTCCCCCACCTATAGCTGCATTGCTAGAGGCAATCAGGGTGCCGGGATAACTGGACCCAACCCTACAAACTGTGGAAAATATTTTTTACAACAGAAGGTGGTTGACAGAACCCTGGAGTTATCTTGGTGGTGTTCAGTGACCAAAAACCTGCACTACAGTCACTAAGGAGCAGCTTTCGTGAATCTGTGAGCATGAGGTGGAGGCTGGCTATAGTGCCCTTGGGATGCTATACAAGAGGTCACAGGCCAGGTATTGGCATAAGACCTGAATCTGCATTAACATCTTAAAAACCACCAATCATGTCTCATAACTCACTTGAACTCCATCCTGCCAAGCAAGTGTCACTTTGCTGAGGGTACCCTCAACACTGGGGTCAAATAGCAAGACACATGCTCCTAAAGAGCCTCTTTCAATAGTTGGGCCTTACTGGCATCTGACAGGTGGCAACAGGCTTAGGGGGCTTGGGCCTTTTGCTAAACTGCCTCAGGACCAATATAGGGGACAGCCAGCCTCAGTTCACACAGAGACCAACCCCACATGACCCCAGGTCCAGCATGGGCAGCAGCCAACTGCGTACAGCCTTGAGGCACCTACCAGGTAGATACAGGTCGGTAACAGACAGGGCTGAAATGGCTGAGTGGGAGTCCTGCAAAAGAAACACCAGCACCAATACGTCCAGAGGCCAGTGTTAGAAAAAAACAGAGTACTACCTGGTCAAACCTACAAATGGCACTCACAAAGGAAATTTTTCACAGGCACAAGAGCCCACAGTGGCCAAGTGTTCTCTGAGGGGATCCACCTCCACACAGCATCTCTACACTGTGGACAGAGCTAATTCTCCCAGATAATCAGTGTGAGGGTCATTCCCACCCTCTGACAAGCCAAAAGCAATTAAAGATCAACAGCGACACCTTTGGAACATATGGGACAGGAGAATAGGGAGACTGTGCAATCCGAATAAAAGGACACATACTACAAGACCACCCAGCAATGACTGAGAGATATAGGTGATCTAACTAATACATTGAAGCAATCATCAGAATGAAGAAACAAAGAAACAGGTCCCAAGTTAAAGATCAGAAGAAGCCTCTAGAAATGGAACAAAATGAAACAGAGGTATGCAACCTTTCAGAGACAGAGTTTAGAGCACTGATGATAAGAATGTTTAAGGAACTTAGTGAGGACATAAAGAAAGATAGGCAAATCATAAAAAACAACCAGTTAGAACTAACGAATACAATAACTGAAATGAAGAACACACTCGCAAGAATCACGAGTAGATTGGACGAAGCAGAGGATCGGATCAGTGATTTAGAAGACAAAGTAGCAGAAATCACCCACTTGGAACAACAAAAAGAAAAAAGAATAAAAAACAATGAAAATAGTTTAAGAGACCTGTGGGACAACATCAAGCACAACAACATTCGCATAATAGGAATACCAGAAAGAGAAGAGAAGAAGCAAGGGATCGAGAATGTATTTGAAGAAATAATGACTGAGAACTTCCCTAACCTGGTGAAGGAAATTGACATACAAGCCCAGGAAGTTCAGAGAGCCATTATGGAAATCAGTATGGCGGTATCTCAGCAAACTGGAAATGGAACTACATTATGACCCAGCAATTCCACTCTTAGGTATCTATTGAGAAATCCAACACACTAATTAAAAAATTTACATGCACCCCTATGTTCATTGCAGTGCTATTTACAATAGACAAGACTTGGACACAACCGAAATGCCCATTGGTAGACGACTGGATTAAGAAACTGTGTTACATTTATACAATGGATTATCACTCAGCTATAAAGAAGAATGAAATCTTACCATTTGCAATGATATGGATGGACCTAGAGAACATTATGTTAAGTGAAATAAGTCAGTCAGAGAAAAACAAATACCATATGATCTCACTTACAGGTGGAATCTAAATAACTGAATAAATGAGCAAAGTAAACTGAAATAGTCTCAGCGACACAGAGGAAAAATTGATGGTTGCTAGATGGGAAGGGGATGGTGATGAGGGAGAAGTGGAAGGAATTAGAACAAATTGGTAACTACAATATTGCCACAGGGATATGAAAGAGAGTTTGGGGGAATACAATTAATAATGTTGTAAATATTTTATAGGGTGTCAGACGGTCACATGTCTTGTTAGGGAGACCATTTCTTGGAGGGGGGAGAGGCTTGATCACTGCACTGTACACCTGAAGCTGACGTTGAATAATATAGTATGTCAACTATAAATGAATATATATATAGTCACGGGATGTGCAGTATATTTTGTTAAAGATGACATTGTGGAAAACAGAAACCCCATAAATTGTACTCTTATGAATATCATACCTTTCTTGGGCACATATATGAGTTTTCGTTTCACTCCAATATCCTCTGTGTGTTCATAACCACCTTTGATCTCATAGCCAGTGTTCTCCTCGGCCATATCCAAGAGATCACATCCCATGCAAGGCCCTAATAAAAAACGTTATCATTTTCAACAGTAAGCAAACTTGTTGATAACTCAGGATTATCGTGCTTATACCCTTTGAACTTACAATCCTGTCACTTGATATTTTTTCTTAAAGTGGACCCAGCAATCCCTGTCTTGGGTATCTACCCCAAAAATCTGAAAACTTTTTCCGTAAGGATATATGTGCTCTGACGTTCATTGCAGCTTTATTTATGGTGGCCAAGACACGGAAACAACCAAAGTGTGTTCGGAAGATGACTGAATAAGAAGATGCGGTATATATACACAATGGAATACAATTTTGCCAAAAGAAAAGATGAAATACTCCCACTTGTGACAACATGGATGTAATGAGAGCAGGGTTTGGGAAGCTTTTGAGATGGACGAGCTGCCAGGGGTCAGCAAACTGCAGCCACGAGCTGCATGCTCTGAAGTAAAATTGAAAATGAAAATAAAAACATGATAGTTTCATTGATGAAATTTTTAGAGGATATGATTCACATAATGGTGATTATGTAAAAAAATATTTTTGGCTCTCGAATAACTTTTAAATTGTTGTGAGGGACAGGATTGGCTCTTCTAGGGATCGGCAAACTTTTGACATGGAATGTACCAAAAGAGCCGCATGTGCGCGCAAGCTGCACTCGGCCAACTCATGAACTACAGTATTATGATAAGTGAAATAAGTCTGACAGAAAAAGTCGAGAACTATATGATTTCACTGATATGTGGGACATAAAACTAAAAAGTAACAAAGTAATGAGACAAAAAAATAAACAAAAACGCATAGACACAGACAATAGTTTAACTTCTGGGGAGGGTAGGCAGGGAAATGGGTGGTAGATGAGGGTAAAAGGGATCAAATATATGGTGACGGAAGGAGAACTGATTCTGGGTGGTGGACACACAATGTGACATAGAGATGATGTATTACAGTATTTCCCCCTTAAACCTATGTAACTTTACTAACATTGTCACCCCAGTAAACTTTAAATAGAAACAAAACAACTAAGAAATTTGAAATTTGATTCAATCTGACTTATAATTTTGTCCCAACCTGTTTCTATAACTGTTAGACTCTAAGTCAGGTAATCAGGGATTTGGGGTCTAAGTATCATTCAAAAATCTTTATTTGTGAGCTCCGTTAGTATTAGTGTATGTTACCTGCATATGTTAAAGATGCCATTGTGGAAAACCGAAACCCCATAAATTAGACTCTTACGAATATCATACCTTTCTTGGTCATATATATGCGTTTTCGTTTCACTCCAATATCCTCTGTGTGTTCATCACCACCTTTGCTCTCATACCCAGTATTCTCCTCGGCCATATCCGAGAGATCACGTCCCATGCGAGGCCCTAATAAAAAATGTTATGATTTTCAACAGTAAGCATACTTGTTGATTACTCAGGATTATTATGGTTATAGTCTTTGAACTTAAAATGCTGTCACATGATATTTTTTCTTAAAG
>NW_017733510.1:29929-30950 GCF_001890085.2 Hipposideros armiger | reverse complement strand
CTGAGCTCCGAATCGGGCCAACGCATAGCCTTTATTAAGAAACTTCCTTTCTAAAGTCCGTGTGGTAAGTACCTAAAGGCTAGTTTTCATCAACCAGCCCCTTTGTATTCCAACACATGCTGTGCCTTCATACTCCCACACACACAACCCCCAGGATGGTGCAGCTGTTGCTGCAGCCATGAAGTAAGGGAGATAACCGACATCATCCTGCCGGGTCTCAACGTTCCGAGACACTCCCTCGTGACCTCCCCTCGTGACCTCGTTAGGTCAGGGGTTGGTGTGGGGCGACGGTCGAGCATGAAGCTGTAAGGCAACAGTATGTTTTTTAGATATTATTTTTGAATTTCAACTTTGGTAAAAGTGTGACTAAAATTTTACCCTCTGTAGCTGTTCAGTCCAGTTGTGTTAAGTATATTCACATTGTTGGGTAACTGACCTCTGGTAATTTCCATCTTGTAAAACTCACCAAGCAACCATTAAACATCCACTCCCTCATTTCCCTTCAACACAAGCCCATGGCTACTACCCTTCTTTTTGTTCTATGAGGAGAACTGCATTAGGCGACTCACAGAAGTGGACTCCTGTAGTATCTGTTGTGACTCGAGCTTTACCTAAAAGTCCTCAAGGTTTTTCTGTGTTGTGTCAATTGAGAGCACCTGTTCCTATTTCAAGGCAGAAAATACTACATTGTATGTATGTGCTACATTTTCATTGACCACTTTCTTCGACCATTCATCTATCGATGACCATTTGGGTTGCTTCCTCCTATTACAGGTTTTGTGGATAGTGCTACAGTGTGCATGGGTGTGCACATGGCTCTTGCAGAGCCTCCTTTGAAGTCTCTTGGAAATGTACCCAGAAGTGGGAAGGCTGCATCATAGCACAATTCTATATTTTAGTTTTTGAGAGACCTTCATACTGTTTTTCATACTGCTTGCACAAATTGGGATTTCATCCAAGAGTGCATAATGGGCCAGTTTCTCCACATTTTTGCCAACACTTGATATTTTGTGTTTCTTTG
>NW_017733510.1:26026-26954 GCF_001890085.2 Hipposideros armiger | reverse complement strand
ATTGGGGAATCCATGAGGGGAACAGACAAGTTGCTGCCCTTTTGTTCTTCAGTCTAATTGTGGAAGACGTCGCTTCACTGGTTTACATTGGTATTATCATTGCGCTCTTCCCAGGTGAGCAGTTGCTCGCCGGCCATTGAACGGCCACTCACGGCAGCTCACTAAAGTGCACACCAGCTTGCGGCCAGCCCCACTGCAGCCTATATTGTCGCCGGCGACTCACGGCATCCCACCTCCAGGTCGAGCTGTTGTTCACCATCTTAAATGTAGAGGGCACAGTGTCACTGCCTCAGGTGGGATCTGAACCACAGCCCTGCTGCTCAGAGCTGGCCTCCCAAGCCAACTGTTAACCAATGCGCCACTGGGCCGGCCTGTTTTTTGTTTTTTTTTAAAGATTTTATTGGGGAATTGAGGGAGGGGAACAGACAAGCTGCTGTCATTTTGTTCTTCAGTCTAGATGTGGAGGATGCTGCTTCACAGGCCCATGTTGGTATTCTGATCATTGCACTCTTCCCGGCTGAGGCAGATCGGTCACAGGCCACTGGCCGGCTGCTCATGGCATCTCTTAGCCGCTCACTCTGGTTGCTGGCCACTTATGCCAGCTGCCAGCCACTCACGGTAGTTCACGCACCCCTTGCAGCCCCATTGTAGCCTACATTGACCCCAGCAACTCACGGCAGCCCAGCTCCAGTTCGAGCTGTTGTTTACCATCTTAGCTGTAGAGGGTGCAGTGTCACTGGCCCATATGGAATCCGAACCGGGGGCCCTGCTGCTTCAGGGCTTGCACTCCCAAGCCAGCCCTTAACCAACAAGCCACTCAGCCAGCCCTACAGGTATTTCTTTTGCAATTATTCTTTCCCAGCCTGTGGCTTCTCGTTTTGTACTCTTGGTGATGACTTTCGTGTTGTTTTTGCTCATTAATAATTGA
>NW_017733510.1:15770-17081 GCF_001890085.2 Hipposideros armiger | reverse complement strand
ATTTTTCTTAGTGGCCACCACAATGCATTCACATTGCACTGCCATTTCCTTAGCACTTGTTGTCATGCAGAAAATAAATGAGACCTTCAGGCAGCTGCAAAAAGCGAGTCCATTGGACACGAAGATCACTCATCTTTTTCCAACCGGAGAAGAAACTGGCATTTGGGGTTTTCTCACATTTCCATGTGTGCCAGGGAGGGTGCACAGTAATGTTGACAAATGTAAGCAACTTTTCTTCCCTCTTTGATGTGACTCTTTCATGTGGTTTTCTTGTCTGAAAATGTTTTATGAGTTCTCAAAGCTAATTGGTCAGTAATTGTTGTTCAGTATATATCTCCGTGGAGGATGGCAGTTTTGGTGTTTCCTGTTATGCTGTCTTGTTCAGTCCTGTAATCAGTATTAAACTTGTATTTTAGAATTGAAAGCATATTCATTTGTGAGTAGTAAGAGTGACAACTTATTGGGTGTCTTTCAGCTATGACTTCTGAGGACACCTTGGACTTGTTGGCAAACCCAGGAATAGAAGATTCATTCCACAAAATGCTACTGGTAAGATATGGAAGGTGCGGCCTTGACAATCTGCACTTAATGAAAGAGTGGGAATATGAGGGGAGTGTGAAGGGCTGAAGGATGTTATTATGGACATAACCAAACTGGGACAGTTACTCAGGTAAAATCCCCATTGCTTAAAGATACAAATATATAAGAAATGTGAAACCCTGCATGTTAAGGCAGTTTCGTTAGCACTACACTTATTTCTGAATATAAAGATAGAAAACAATTTATTAAAGATATATATTATTTAAAAGGAAATGCGAAATATATGGGAAGTTATGTAACTCATGATGAAATAATCATTTGAATTAATTAAAACGTAGGAGTAGATTAAACTCAAGCATTTAAAAATCAGAGATTTAAAAATTAAGTTACAAATTCACATTGTGATCAATTTTACAATCGCTTAATCAGGCTTTAATTATTCTTTCACCAAGAAACAATCCTCCTTTGTTCCAAATTCTATATTTTTTTATAAATGTGGGAAGGTATTTATAGAAGCATCATGGTTCCATAGCTATCATGGGTAATGGGGAAAAACTTTACCTGTTTAATGACATTAGAGTCCTCACTGAAGGCCTTTCTGTCTTTGTTGATTACCAGAGTACGTGTGATGATGAGAGAAGTTACAAATTCAGTGAATCCTGGAAAACCTTTAAACAAGGGTCAGTTCCCAATAAGCATCAGAGATTCCAGTTTGTAGAGAACCAGTGTGCACATGGGAAAGCCTTTCATGAAAGCTCAAATCTTACACAT
>NW_017733510.1:12483-14105 GCF_001890085.2 Hipposideros armiger | reverse complement strand
ATAATGTGAAGAAATGTTTAATCGAGAATGAAATCTGAAATACTACAGAATTGACATTGCAAAGTCATCAGTAAAGAACAGTTTGCAGATATTTCAAATCAGAATACATATAGTGAATAAGCAAATGTTAAAAAAAAAGCTTGTGAACATGCTTGAAAGTGTCATGGGGATGGATATTGGAAAGGTACAATTACTTATAATCAGCCTTTATATATTGACAGTACTTGAGGTCTTTTGGAAAGGAAATATTAATGTGATCTCACTGTGAAGTCCCTTAATGCTATATTTTTTACTCGTAGTGTGTGTGAATCATGGGTTGTTTGTTGCTGTTTCTAGCATCTAAGAGCCCATGTATGTTGGGTGAGATTCACTCAGAAATACTTTTCCCTGGAACAATGAGGGCCCTGTAATACACAATGTATGATGAATATCTAAATGGAGATGCTGTTTGGTTGACTTAGAATGTTGATGTAAGTCACTGTAAAGTAGGTGTTCAGGGCATCATTCTCTGCATTACTGTGAGACAGGAATATTCTGAATTGTAATTAGTTTTTCCAATACCTCTTTAAGGAAAATAAGGTGGTGGTGTTTGAAACCCTGATGTGTCTTTATAATAGCCATAAATAGGAGTCATAAATTTTACCAGATGAGGTTGAAATAAAGAGGTCTTCAGAGATATCTAGAAAGCACAGACAACTTATCCATAAGTGCATAAATTATTGTACATTGTTTCCTAAACAAGGAGCCTCCGTCTTCAAACTCATGAAAAACAGAGCCGTAAGGTCATTATATCAGAACAACCAGAATGGTTCTTAAATGCTTGTTATCTATATTTTGTGCATGGATCCTACAAGTGGTTTGCCATGCTTTATTTAGACTGTGTGAACTTATATTTACATTAATAATAAAGCAAATGATTTTTAATATATTAATACTTGTGTGTAATAAATGACTTGTTATCCTGCCACCAATGTTGACCTTTCCCACCTTAGTCATGGTTGGAATGAATAATTCACTATTTGGTGATGCAGTGGAATGACAGCACTAGTAAGCTTTTCCCCGAGGTTTTAATTTGCAAAAGGAAAGAGAACCTTGCTGTCTAGAATGCCAAAGAAAGACTATTTAAACTAAAGTAAAGGTTAGCAGACATGGGAGCTACATGTGGCTTGAAAAGTGCTTGAAGCAGCCATTTCCTTGTGGTTACATTCCTGTCATAATTCACTTTCCTCCAATAATAGCAGGATAGATGATGTGTTCATCCATCTGCAATTTGTCCCATCACAGCTGGTGTTACCTTCATCCAGTTGATTCAGGTCTTGT
This sequence comes from Hipposideros armiger, assembly GCF_001890085.2. NCBI lineage: Eukaryota > Metazoa > Chordata > Mammalia > Chiroptera > Hipposideridae > Hipposideros > Hipposideros armiger. The sequence goes on along the minus strand of NW_017733510.1, from coordinate 12,785 downwards.
GTGCCCCATTCCTCTATGATAGTAACAGTTTTCCTATTTTCACTAAGCATTTGGGGGTGTTTACTGAGTGTTGTGTATAAAGAACATTTATTCTACAAACTCCTTTTGAGTTTGTCTTTGCTTGATTTTGCTTTAGACCATGAAGGCTCTGACCTTTGTTTATTACAGATATTGGTTTTACAAATGGAGGTTCTAAGTCACTCTGGCCTCATTCCTGTAAGATACCCTTTTATTCCAAAGGCATGTCTGACATATTCGTACTCTTCTTCAAGTCTTTGTCGTATTTGCAGAAGAAAAAAAAA
>NW_017733510.1:4074-8938 GCF_001890085.2 Hipposideros armiger | reverse complement strand
TAAGGCGACAATCGAGAAGCATCTCATTTCAGTCATGTGGGATATAAACTGAAAGAAACAAAAAAGATGAACAAAAAGTTATAGACAGAGACAAGAGTTTAGTGGTTTCCAGAGGGTAAAGGGGTAGGGAGGAGGTAGAAGAGGGTCAATTGTGTCAAATAGATGGTGATGGAAGATTTGACTTTGGGTGGCGATCACAGAATGCATTATACATAGGTTGTATTGTATATGATTAGACACTTGAAACCTATATGTTTATTAACCAGTGTCACGCCAATAAATTTAATAAAAATAAAACTAATTACGTATTATGCCTTAGAACCATTATCCTTTTAGAACTATTCCTTAGTTCTAAAACTGAACCTTGTACTGTGTTATAAAAGATTCCTATTTTGGAGTCAGAAAGACAGATTCAGCTTAACTTCAGATGCCTTTATAAAATCAGGGAAAGCCAGTTTTCACTATCACTCTTCTTTTCCAGAGATTCTTGGGCATTTGTTCACATCTATATATCAGTACATAAGTAGTCTCTTTAATCCTGGCTTATAGAGCTGAAGGGGCCCCTGAACAATCCTTACTCAGCAGCATTGCTGACAGCACAGTCTACTCCCTGTCTCTAATCCATGCCTGAGTACACATCCCTTCAGAGGATGATCACCTCAAATCAGCCTTCCCAAGTTCCATGTCACTATCTCATCCAGAGACATGTGATCAGGATGTGTATTATGTGAACAATAAAAGCAAGTAGTAAAAGTAGTTTTCAAGTTTTCAAGAGCATCATTTATACCCTTAATATATATTTTTAAGGTTATATTGGGGAATTGGAGGAGGGGAATAGCTTTGGGGAATTCATAAGGGGAACAGATAACTTACTGTCCTATTGTTCTTCAGTCTAGTTGTGGAGGACGTTGCTTCACTGGCCCATGTTGGTATTATCATTGCACTCTTCCCGGGTAAAGCAGATAGGTTACTGGCCTCTGGACGGCCACTCACAGCGGCTCTTGTCAGCTCACACAGGCTGCTGGCCACTCACGCTGGTCACACATGGTAGCTTACAGCAGCCCACTGCAGCAGGGGCTGCAGCCTACACCATTGACGGTGACTCAACAGCAGCCCAGCTACAGGTCGAGCTGTTGTTCACCCGCTTAGCTGTACAGGGCAGTGTCACTGGCCCTCATATGGGATCTGAACCAGTGCCTTGCTGCTCAGAACTGGCATCCCAAGCCAGCTCTTAACCAACGTGCCACTCATCCAGCCCACCCTTAATCATTTTTAACTTGAAATGTACAGGTTGATATATCATCCTATTTTGTCTGCTGTGGAATCTGAAGATGGTGCTGGCAGGTTTTTGGATCAACGAGATCATAACTGTACATGCTACTAAAATTTCAAAAAAGTTATCTCCCATAAAGGGCATTCTTCTGGTTTCCTCAGAACTGATACCAGTTTTTGAAACTTTTAAAGTGTTTTTTTTCCTCCCCTAACATTTTACTGGTTTTATTATTTTAATGAAATGCATGGACTCAAATGAAACTTTGGAAGATAAATTGCTCTTGGACGAGAAAACAAACAACCATCCCCCTCTTTGCCCAGGCTCCCGGGGCTGAGCGCACTTCCCCTGAGCTCTGCTGTTGCACACAGACTGACTTGCCATTTATCTAGATGAAATCTTGCACATGTAGCAAGAAGAGAAGCCATACTTCATAGCAGATGGTAANTCGGATCCCACATATGAGGGCCAGTGACGCTGCTCCCTCTAAATCTAAGATGATGAACAACAGCTCAACCTGGAGCTGGGCTGCCGTAAGTCACTGCGACAGCGTAAGCTGCAGTGGGGCTGGTCGGCAGCGGGTGTGAGCTTTCCTGAGCTACTGTGAGATGCCGTGAGCAGCCGTCCATTGGCCAGCAAGTGACTGCCTCACCCAAGAAGAGCGCAATGATAATACCAACATGGGCCAGTGAAGCAACGTCCTCAATAACTAGACTGAAGAACAAAAGGACAGCAACTTGTGTGTTCCCCTTTACCTATTCCCCAATGCTGTTCCCCTCCCCCAATTCCCTAATGAAATCTTTAAAAAAAAATTTCTTCATTTCACTGACATTGAAATTTTCTACTGTCACTTTTGCGCTTTACATAGTTACTTTTTAGAGATGGATGTGTGCCTTGGACCTTGGTGTTTCCATTACTCTTCTCAGTTACAACATCTGCTATGATAATTTGTTGATGATTTTCTCTGAATATTAGCCTTGTATGTGTCTTTGTTGTAGATAAATTCTAGGTCAGAAAAGCTAGGTTAAACCCCAGGTCCTACTGTTTACTTGATGATGAGACAAGCAGAGTTAACAGGAGCGAGCTTGTGAGCTGGCAGGATTGGCTTAAAAAGGAACCGGTTGGCTGTGAATCCCCTGGCTAGCACTGCAGCTGCAAGCTAACAAGCACCTTACAACCATCATAGGTGGGAACAGGACAGTTCTGAGGAGAAGACAATTGTAACAGCAGCCTCCCTGCATGCTAACAAGCACCGTACACCCTCCATGGAAAAATATAACTCAAGGTAAACAGAAACCCACCACAGCTGTCTCCAACAGACTCTGCCTTTGCAAACTCGTTTTACCAGTATTTCTCTTACCCCCCTGTCTCTGCAGGCGTCCCAGTCAGACTCCAGCCTGGCAAAACTCCCTTTGCCAGTATTTCTCTTCCTAAAACTCACTCTCTACCTGACTTTCCACAAACCTTTTTTTGCTCTTCTACTTCACAGAGTTTCATGAATTCCTTCCCATTGTGTGAACAACCAGGGGTTATTTCTATACCAATACACTGGATATTGGACAATATACAAGAAAAATAATATTTCTCTAATAGACTATTTTTGTAGTTTTATGCACTAATGTTAGAAAAACTTAAAATGCTGTCTAACTTCATAAAAAATACTGTTCATAAAGGAATGGTCTGCCATTATTGCTATTACGGAAGAACCTTTCATTTCTGTGAAGCTCTTTCCAAGTCATTTATCAGGTCTTGCCATGTGCTTTAGCACTTTGATATCAAAAAAGTGTGGCGCTGGGACCAAAGGCATTAGCATGAGTGTTCAGCATGTTAGAAATGCAGAAACTTAGGCCCCATTTCACAACTACTAGATCGGAACCTGCATTGAAATAAGATCTTGTGTTCATTGCTGTGCTTATTCTAATTTGAGAAATATGCTTAAAACTCACAAGTTGCCTGTATCAGATACACAGACTCAAAAATATATGTGCTTGTATTGACGCTTTAATTACATATTTTGTCTTCCCCAAAGTGTATTATCTAAAGGGGGGTTTTACATCAATGTCTTTAGCTTTCTTCACTTAGAGAAAATATTAGAGAATTTTACCATGTGGAAAATAATTCTATATTTCAGGCACTCACCAGAGTCAGAACCACTTGGGTTAACTCTCTGTGTTCATCTTTGGTCAAGTTATGAACTGTGTTCATAGCCATTTGATAAATGTGTTATTTACTGCAGGGACTGTGATATTGAGGGATGTGGCATTAAAATTCTCTCAGGAGGAGTAGGAATGCCTGGGCCTTCGTGGGATTTATACATGGACGTGATGTTGGAGAACTCCAGGAACCTGGTCTCCCTGCACGAGGAGAGCTTCCTTTCAGATATTGTACATCACACGCAGGGTTCAGTTTCTTTCATTTATACGTCTCTTGGAGATTCTGCTTTACATGACTGAACCTGTGACCCCGTTTGAAGAAAGTTATTTCGGGTTTGTTGGTGTAAAATCTTCATAATGTTTTTTTTTTAATTGGGGAATTTAGGGAGGGGAACAATGTTGGGGAATTGGGGAGGAGGACCAGCCAAGTTGTTCAATCTTAGTTGTGGAGGGTGCCTGGCGCCACCTGGCTTCCCGTTGGCAGCTCGTGGCCTATAAGCTCAAGGTGCTTTGTTACAACCTTCATTGGTGGGCGTAGTCACTATCCCATGTGGGACTCACACCAGCAGTCTTGTTAAGAGCACACGCTCTATCCACTGAGCGATCCGGGCAACAGCTCAGCTCAAGGTGCTGAGTTCAGTCTTAGTTGCGGGCGGACATAGCCCACCATCTAACAGCCAGTCTTGCTCTTAGGAGCATGTGCTCTCACCAGCTGAGCCATCCTGCCACCTGTTGGCAGCTCAGTGACAGCTCAGTTCTGGCGCAGCATCACTGGCCCATGTGGGAATGAAACCAGAACCTTGATATTATGAGCACTGCACTCAACCAACTGAGCCAACGGCTGCCTCCATTACACACTTTTAAGAATTGCTATTATCGATAAGGCCAGTAATAACAAGTGTTAGAGGGAGTGTGGAGAAAACAGAACCCCATAAACTGCTGATGGGATGTAAATTGGTACAGCCACTATGGAAAACAGTATGGAGATTTTTCAAAAAATTCAGAATAGAATTAAATATGACCCAGCAATCCCTCTTCTGGGAATCCACCCCCCAAAACTAAAACATTTGTCTATAATAACCCATGTACCCCTGTGTTCATTGCAGCATTATTCACAGTGGCCAAGATATGGAAACAATGGTAATGTCCTTCAGGAGATGACATGCTAAAGAAAATATGGTACATATATAAAAATAAAAGGTAAAATACTGCCATTTTTTGAGAACATTGATGGTTCTTGAGATTCTCACGCTAAGCAAACTAAGGCAGAAAAAATCGAGTGTCACGTCCAGCGTGGCAAGGGCAAATGGGACACGAGAGGGGCGGCGCAGATTTGAATAAGTACAAGAGACAAAAGTAAGATTTAAGAGCGAGACCAAGGGACTCAGCCTTCAGAGATAGACTGAGCCACCGAATCGGGTCAACGCATGGTTTTTATTGA
>NW_017733510.1:0-1249 GCF_001890085.2 Hipposideros armiger | reverse complement strand
TTTCCCCAGGATTTCTGTCTTGGGGAACTCAAGAACCCCAATGCCGGTAACACTCTCCCTACAAAAATTTCTGGAACTGAGCCACGTTGAGTCTTGGCCTCCTTGGTGAATGAGGAATAGAAAAGGAAAGGCTGTTCTGTTGGTGTCAGCATGAAACTGCCTATTCTACTCAGGGAGAGCTTTGTATTTCACATTCTAGTCCATAATCCCTACAGACAGCTGTAGTTCTAGCTAAATGAAAGTGCTTACATTAATTCCAACTGCAGAAAGGTTCCTGGATTTCCTCCCCTCCCCACATCTACCCCCTGATGGAGATTCTAGTTCCCTCTGAGTTGCTTTAACCTTAGTAGCTGTACTTACGTGCAACCAGCAGGGAAGAACAGCTTTTGACATAAACCATTTTCAACTTGTTAAGGGGAAAACATGTTAGTTACCAACACAAGTGACTCAGAACTCTAAGCTTTTGCCTTAAAACTGTTATATATAGCTGAAATATTTGCCAAGGAGTCAAAGTCTGAGGCACGTGTCCAAAACAAGTAGCTTTATTTGCCTGTCTGGGCTGAGCCTAAAACTTATCAGCACCCCTGCAGGCGTCTGCTGGAGGTTTTATAGGGTAGGTGATAGGGGAAGTAATTGCAAGCATACATGAGCAGTTATAATTGCAGAACAGGTATTTCTGCAGAAATTTTCCGTTGACCTTTACAGTTCTGCTATGTCGTCATTTCTATCAGGAAACCTGTGGTCAGGTGCTCGTTATTTTTACCCAAGAGGAAGTCTGGTGTCTTCTTCAGCAGGGTGGGGGGTTGTTACCTCATTCCTGGTGACCCCTACCATTCTAGTCTTTGTTTGCTATAATTGTTGAGGAGAGGAGGCCCAGTGTCTTTCTCCTGGAGCTACTTCCTGCTGTGAGGGAACTGCATCGGGGCTTTGGTGAAGGCTGGGTGTAGGGTGGTCACCGGGCCTGGAGGACAGGCGGCAATAGTGAGGAGCAGCATGTCTTTCACTGTATCATTGGTGAAGACCTGAAGGCGGTCCTGGAGAAAGTGAGTTAAGAGGCGTAACAGGCAGGGGCCAAATGCTAAGGTTAAAAACAGAAAGGTTAGAGGACCAATTAAAGGGAGGAGCCAGGAGGCCCAATGGCTGGTCAGCCAAGAGCCCCACTGGGTTTGTCTCTCTTGGATTCTTGTGCGTGGTCTCTGAGTTTTTGTGCGGCATCTCTAATCCAGACTGAGATAAAAGCAGCATTGTT
>NW_017733509.1:29476-33279 GCF_001890085.2 Hipposideros armiger | reverse complement strand
CTGTCTCCATAGTGTTTCCTTTTCCACAATTGTTATATACTTGTAATCATACAGTATATAGCCTTTTAAGATTGACTTCTTTTACTCTCCAATACACAATTTTTAAAATTAATTTTATTAAATTTATTGGGGTGACAATTGTTTAATGAGATTATATAAGTTTCACGTGTATAATTCTAAACTACATCATTTGTACATTGCATTGTGTATTCAACTCCCAAAGTTAAGTCTCCTTTTGTCATCATATATTTGATCCCCTTTAGTCTCTTCTACTTTCCCCTACTTCCCTTCCCTTCTTGTAACCACCATACTGTTATCTGTATTTATGAGGGGGTTTTTTTTGGGGGGGCTGTTTGTTTGTTTATTCTGTTTGTCCATTTATTGTTTTCTGTTTTATATTCCACATAAGAGTGAACTCATATGGTCCTTGTCTCTTCCATTTGACTTGACTTACTTCACGTAGCATGATGTTCTCAAGATACATCCATGTTGTTGCAAGTGGCAGTATTTCATTTTTTCAAACTATATATCAGATAAGGGAGTAATATCTAGAATATACAAAGAAATCATACAACTCAACATCGAAAACAAACAACCCAATTTTAAAAATGGGCAGAAGACCTGAACAGACACTTCTCTCAAGAAGACATATAAACGGCCAAGTAGCATTCTATTATATACAATATATGCACCATATATTTATCCAGTCATCCATCGAAGCACACTTAAGTTTTTCATGCCTTGGCCACATGAATAATGCTGCAATGAACATTGGTATATATATTTCTTTATGAACAAATATTTCAAAAAAAAATTTTTGGTAGGTACCCAGAAAAGGGATTACTGGGTCATATTGTAGCTCTATTCTTAATTTTTTGAGGAACCTCCATACTGTTTTCAATAGCGGCTGTACCAATTGTCATTCCCACCAACAGTGTATGAGGATTCCTTTTTCTTCACATCCTCTCCAACACTTGTTATTATTTGTCTTGTTGATGATAGCCATTCTAACAGGTTTGAGGTGGTATATTATTGTGGTTTTGATTGGCATTTCCCTTATAGCTCATGAAATTGAGCATATTTTCATATATCTGCAGGCCATCTGTTTTCTTTAGAGAAATGTTTGTTCAGGTCTTCTGTCCATTTTTAAAAATTGGATTGTTTGGTTTTTGGTGTTGAGTTGTATGAGTTCTTTATATATTCTAAATATGACTCGTTTATCTGATATGTAGTTTCAAAATATTTTCTCACATTCTATAGGTTGTCTTTTCATTTTGTTAATGGTTTCCTTTGCCATGCAAAAGTTTTTAGTTTGATGTAGTCCCACTTGTTGATTTTTGCTTTGGTTGCTTGCACTTTTGGTGTTGATCCAAAAATCATGGCCAAGGAGCTTCTTCCCAGTGTTGTTGTTTTTTTAAGATTTTATTGGGGAGGGCAACAGTGTTGGGTAATTAAAGAAGGGGAACAGTCAAGTTGCTGTCCTTTTGTTCTTCAGTCTAGTTGTGGAGGACGTCGCTTTACTGGCCCATGTTGGTGTTATCACTGAGCTCTTCCCGGGTGAAGCAGTCACTCTCTGGCCATTGGATGGCCACTCACAGCAGTTCATGGCTGCACAAGCTGGCTGACAGCCAGTCATGGTAGCTTATGGCAGCCCACTGCAGCAGGGGCTGCAGCCTATGCCATCGCCGGCGACTCACGGCAGTCCAGCTCCAGGTTGAGCTGTTGNCTCACAGAAAACAAATACACATTCCAAACAAGATGATGAAGAAAGTTTCAAAATGAAAATGAGGGCAAAGCTGCACCCAGAAAATAGTAACAAATGAAAGGTAACACCTGTTGGTAAAGCTGAATGAAGCTTCGTTCAGGCCAACATTACAAAGTGGAGAAAAGAAATTGTTACACAATTATGAAAGCACACTCCATGGAAATGAGAGTCAGCATGAATTCTCTGGAGAGCAAATCTATGATATTAAAATTGCAAAATCTCCTTGTCACAGTGTTATATGTCTCTCAGAATTTTGCAGAACAAATAGATAAATAAAATAAGGAAGTTCAAGTAAAGGTTTATCCTATGGACAAAGACATTCCTTTTTTGTATTAAGTCCAGACAATTCATAAAGATGCTGGATATCAAATTAGGGTTCCGAAGATTTTATTAAGCTGAGCTCAGCGACCATCTCACCAGCTAAAGGAAAAACGGTGCCCCAGACTCGGGGGTCTGGTTTTTATAAGGCAGGGCTATATGCAAAGTAAGTTACAGAAGCCAAAAAGAATGTGCAGTTATTCCAGGTAAAACCGCATCCCGCTATCACAACAGTGCCGTTATGTTCAGATGTCTTAACAGTATATCCTGACTGAGTTGCGCTGACCACACAACCTGTCCCCTAAAGTTGAAAACTTCTTTGAAGTATAAAGATGGAGGCCATGGGAATGAACTGTCCTTTTGATATGTTAAAATAAAAGCCAGGGGAGAGTTTATTGCTGTGAGGCCTTTTGGTATGTTAAGATAGAAGCAAGGGGAGGAAGGGGGAACTGAGGAATGTTTTATCTTTAACCTTTTATTCCCTGGCAGAAGCAAAGCAGGTATACAGAAGCAAAAAGAACTGTTAGTTTTTAGAGTCTAGCTGGAGTAGCTGAAGTATAATTTTTTAACGTGAATCTGTCCGGTCTAGGATCCGGGCCGGGGTCCCTTCACTTGTACCCATGAAACATCTACAAGATGTAAGCATCTGCTTGAAAGATACAATTGCCCCAAACTGGAGACTTTATTGTTAATACTCGCCTTTTGGACAATAGGTCATCTTTAGTTTTTAGCGAAGAAAATGAAAAGGGGCTGTTGTGAGTGTGTGGTGACGCAGATGGGCAGGGAGGAGAGAATGTGGGCATGGATTCTCCTCTCATCAGAGGGTCAGCATCTGGGAAGTGCTCTCATGCCCCTCATTAACTTACGTAGTCTCTCTGAGACATTGTGTTCTTATATTGAAAATGGGAATATCAATAACATATGCCTGTCGGGATGTTTGTGAAGACAGAATGAAGTAGCGGATGTGGAAGTGCTCTGTCAAGTGTAAGGGATGTATAGATGAAGGTCACTGGGTTTGGAAAGGAGATAATGATGGGTGCCGCACCCCTGGGCCCACTCTGGCCATGACTAGGACACACTGACAGAGTCTTTTCTCAGTTAACTCTTGTGCTTCCTTCCACAGGCCAGTGGCAGGTGATGGGACCAGACAAGCCCGTCCAGGTTATGGTTGGGGAGGACGCAGTGTTCTCGTGCTTCCTCTCTCCTAAGACAAGTGCGGAGGCCATGGAAGTGAGATTCTTTAGACATCAGTTCCATGCTGTGGTGCACCTGTACAAACAGGGGAAAGACCAGTACCATATGCAGATGCCGGCCTATCGAGGGAGAACTGAATTACTGAAGGACTCCATAGCGGAGGGGCGTGTCTCCCTGAGACTGAAGAAGGTCACTCTCTCCGACACTGGTCTCTATGGATGCTGGTTCAGATCCCAGAATAATGACCAGGAGGCCATCTGGGAGCTACAGGTGTCAGGTGAGTTGCTTATTTCAGAGAAATCATAACTTTGTTGTCTGGCAGAACCACTTGGGACTTTTTGAACTATTTGTTGAATGAGCAGTTTTTAAAAAAATCTTAGGTCATTTAGTCAGGAGATTAGATCTTACTCTGTTTATTTATTCTGCCTCATGTGTATAGTTCTGTGTCATTTTACTTGTAGATTTATGTAACCACCATGACATCAACATCAGGGTGTAGACCTAGCCTGTGACCACTGAGATCTCC
>NW_017733509.1:19521-26896 GCF_001890085.2 Hipposideros armiger | reverse complement strand
CGGCGACTCACGGCAGTCCAGCTCCAGGTTGAGCTGTTGTTCACCATCTTAGCTATAGAGGGCGCAGCATCACTGGCCCTCATGTGGGATCTGAACCAAGGCCCCGCTGCTCAGAGCTGGCACCCCAAGCCAATTCCTAACCAACTTGCCACTCGGCTGGCCCCTCCAAAGCTATTTTTAGGAGTTTTATTCTGTCAGGTGTTACATTTAAGTCTTTAATCCATTTTGAGTTAATTTTTGTGAGTGATAAGATAGGGTCCAATTTCATTGCTGTGCCTGTGGTTATACAGTTCTCCCAACATCATTTGTTGAAAAGATTATGCTTTACCAATTGAGTGTTCTTAGCTCCCTTGTCAAATATTAGTTGACTGTATATATGGGGTGTTATTTCTGGGCTCTTGATTCTGTTCCATTGTTCTATGTGTCTATTTTTATGCTAGTACCACACTATTTAAATTCCTATAGCTTGGTGGTATAGTTTGAAATCAGAAGGTATGTTTCCTTTGGCTTTGTTCTTACTCAGGATTGCTTTGGCTATTCAGAGTCTTTTTGGTTTCACATAAACATCTATAGATCGCTTTGGGTAATATGGACATTTTAACAATATTAATTTTTCTATTCATAAATACAGAATATTTTTCCATTTGTTTGTCTTCAATTTCTTTCATCAAAATCTTGTAGTTTTCATTGTGTAGATCTTTCACTTCCTTGGTTAAATGTATTCCTAGGTACAGTAAAACCTTACATTGCGAGTAACGAGGTTTGCAAGTGTTCCACAAGATGAGCAAACATTTCTAATGCATTTTAATGTGGTAAATGAGCAATGTCTTGCAATACGAGTAGCTTGTTTCTCGAAATAATCATGCTCACAAACCAAGGTATTATTGTACATGTATTTTATTGTTTTTGATGCTATTATCAATGGGCTATTTCTCTTTATTTCTTTTTCAGATATTTAGTTGTTAGTGTATAGAAATTCAATTGACTTCTCTATGTTGAATTTATGTCATGAAAATTTACTGCATTTGTTGTGAAAAAATTAATAAACATAAACCTCATTTAAAATGGAGTAAGAAGGCTAAAAGAGTGAACTTTCAGGCATGTGCACTCAATGCACATGACTGACCCCAACAGTAAGAGATGTACCTTGCACCTCTGACAAGAAGTGTCGCTACTTTACTACCTCAGCAGGAGTAAGAAAAGATTCCTCCTTGCCCAGTAATAGCTGGGCCAATGGGAGACTGCCATAACTAGGCCAATGAAAAGTCACTATACTTTGAACTTTCAGTTTCTTTCAATCGACTCTTCATTTACAACTGCTCTTCCCAAGCCCATAAAAGAACATTCCTCTCCTTTGCTTCTCTGGACTTGTGTTTGGTTTGCCATACTCATGTCCTGAATTGCAATTCTTTGTCGTTCACAAATAAATCCACTTTGCTGGAGAAACATCTGGCTGTTTTTTGAAGGGCATTCATTGATTAGTTCCAACAGGGTTTTTTTGGGGAAAGGGAGGGTTGTTTACGATTTTCTATATATAAGATCATATTATCTGCACATAACAATTTTACCTCTTCTGTTTCAATTTGGATATATTTTACTTCTTTGTCAATACATTAAGACCTCACTTAATGTTATCAATAGATTCTTGGAAACTATGACTTTAAATGAAACAACATATAGCAAAACCAATTTTACAATAGGCTAATTGATATAAACAAGAGTTAAGTTCCTATGGCATATTCCTGGTCACAAAAACATCTCTGAACTTCTAAATAAAGACACAAAACACTTCTAATATTAAGCTTTGAAATAAATGTGAGCTCTACATGCATTTAAGAAAGATTAACATAAACAAATAAGAGAATTATTTTCAAACCTGCTTAATCCAGCTCAGGGTCATGGGTGGCTGGAGCCTCTTCCAACAGCTCAGAGTGTGAGGTGGGAACTAACTCTGGACAGGATGCCATTCCATGGCTGGGCACATTCACACACACCCCCACACTCACTCATACTGGGACAATTTAGACATGCCAATTACCCTAATGTGCATATCTTTGGGATGTGGGAGGAAACTGGAATACCCAGAGGAAACCCACACAGATATGGGAAGTATATGCAAACTCCACACAGACAGTGGCCCCATCCAGGAATCTTTTTTTTTTTTTCCATCAACATTATAACAAAATGATGGTGCATGAAATGGAATTATTTAAGGATCTGCTATACTATATTGAATAAGATGGTTAGAGAGGGTGCCCTTGTCTTATTTCTGATCTTAGAGAAAAAAACTTGATTGTTCACTAGTGAGTATAATGTTAGCTGTGTGTTTGTCATATATGGCTTTTATTATGTTGAGGTATGTTCCTTCTACACCCAATTTGTTGAGGGTTTTTATCATAAAAGGTTGTTGTATTTTGTTAAATGCTTTTCTGCATCTATTGAGATAGTAATATGATTTTTATCTTCCATTCTATTAATAATTGTATCACACTTATTATTTTATGGTGAACCACTCTTGCATCCCAGGGATAAATCCCACTTGGACATGATGAATGATCCTTTTAATGTGCTGTTGAATTTATTTTGACTTTTTTTCTATTATTTTCTGGGTTTTATTTCATATATTTCTACTTTGATCTTTGTTATTTTCTTCCTTCTGCTAACTTTAGGCCTACTCTGCTCTGTTTTTTCTAGGCCCTTTTGAGGTGTAAAGTTAGGTTGTTTATTTTAGATCATTTTATTTTGTATGCATTTGTCACTATAAACTTTGCTTCAGAACTGCTTTTGCAGCATTTCACATGTGTTGATATGTAGTGTTTCCATTTTTATTTGTTTTTACTTTTCCTTTGTATTTCCCTTTTGGTTTCTTGTTTGACCTATTGGTTGTTCAAAAGAGTGTTAATTTCCACATCTTTGTAGGTTTTCTAGCTTTCCTCAAGTTGTTGACTTCTAGTTTCATATCATTGTAGTTGGAATAAATACTTGGTATGATTTCAGTCTTCTTAAATTTGCTAAGACTCATTTTACTGCCTATTATGTGATGCATCCTGCAGAATGTTCCATGTGCAATTGAGAAGAATGTATATTCTGCTGATGTTGGATAGAATGTTCTCTAAGTGTCTGTTAGGTCCATTGGATTTAATGTATGGTTCAAATTTAATGTTTTCTTGTTGATTTTCTGTCTGAATGATCTATCCATTGTTGAAAGGGGAGTATTGGAATCCCCACTATTATTGTACTGTCTATTTCTCCCTTCAGGTCTGATAATATTTGCTTAATATATTTAGGTGCTTTAATGTTGGGTATCTATATTTATGATTGCTTTATCTTCTTAATGAATTAACCCCTTTATCATTGTATAACGATCTTGTTTATCTCTTATTACTGTTTTTGGCTTAAAGTCTATTTTGTCTGATAGACATAAGTATCTTTGCTTTCTTTTGGTCTCTACTCGCATGGAATATCTTTTCCTATTCCTTAAATTTACACCTATGTGTATTCTTAAAGCAGAAGTGAGTGTCTTGTAAGCAGCATTTAGTTGGGTCTTGTTTTTCTTATCTATCCAGCTACTCTGTGCCTTTTGATTGATTAATTCAGTCCATTTACATGTAGAGTAGTTTTGATACGTAAGGACTTACTAGTACCATCTTATTTCTTTTCAGCTGTTTTATTGTTTCATTATTCTTTTTTCCCTCTTGCTGCTTGTCTTTGTGAATTGGAGAGTTTTCATAGTAGTGTGCTATGATTCCCTTCTTTTTGTTTTTTGAGAGACTTCTAGGTTTTTGCTTTGTGGTTGCCATGAGATTTACATAAAATATCTCATAGATAAAACAGTCCATTTTAAGCTGATATCAAGTTAACTTCAATCGCCTCCAGAAGCTCCACCATTTTATACTCCTGTTTGTATTTTTCCCTTTCATTTTCCCCTTTATAATTTTTGGATGACACTTAACATTTGATATTATTTTATATTAATTTCAGGTGTACAGCATAGTGATTTGACATTTATAAAATTTAAGATGTGATCTCCCTGATTAGTCTATTACCCACCTGGCACTATACACAGTTATTACCATATTATTGACTATATTCCTTATGCTTTACTGTATAACCCCATGACTATTTTGTAAGTACCAATTTGTACTTTTTTAAAAATTAGTTTCAGGTGTACAAAACAATGCAATAGTTATCCTTTTCACCCCTCACAAAGTGACAACCCCCTCCCCCATCCACTGCCCCCTACCCTTGATATCATACATATCTATTACAATTCCATTGATTCCATTCCCACACTATGCTCCACATCCCATGACTATATATGTATTAAATTATAGTTGACATATAATATTCCCAATTTGTACTTCCTAATCCCTTCAACTTTTTCACCCTGTCCCCCAACCCCCCTCCTATCTATCACCCCCAATAAATCTAGTAACCATCTGACACCACACATAGTTATTACAATATTATTGACTATATTTCTTATGCTGTACCCTACATGCCCATGACTACTTTGTAACAACCAATTTGTATTTCTTAATTCCTTCCCCTTTTTCAACTACCCCCTGCAAAAAGAAACCCTCCCATCTGGCAACCATCAGTTTGTTCTCTGTATCTATGAGTTTATTCCTGTTTTGTTTGTTTATTTTGGTTTTTATTTTGGTCTACATACACGTGAAGTCATATGGTATTTGTCTTTCTCTATCTAACTTATTTCACTTAGCATAATACCCTCGAGGTTCATCCATGTTGTTGCAGATGGCAAGTTTTCATTCTTTTTTATGGCTGAGTAATAGTCCAATGTATATATGTACCACCTCTTTTTTATCCATTCATCCATTGATGAATAGTTAGGTTGCCTCTATGTCTTGGCTATTATAAATAATGCTGCAGTGAATATAGGGATGAATACAACTTTTCGAATTAGTGCTTTGGGGTTTTTTCTGATAAATACCCACAAGTGGAATTACTGGGTCCTTCTTTGTCTCTTGATGTATATAGCCTTTGTTTTAAAGTCTGTTTTGTCTGGTATAAGTATTGCTATCCAAGCTTTGTTTGTTTGTTCCCATTTTCATGAAATATATTTTTCCACCCGTTTACTTTCAGGTTTGTATGTCTTTCAATCTAAGTGATTCTCTTGTAGGCAGCATACATTAAGGGAGTTGTTTTCTTATCCATTCAGCCACCCTACTGTCTTTTGATCAGAGCATTTAATCCATTTACATTTAAAGTAATTGATAGATATGTAATTACTGCCATTTTATTATTCATATTTTAAAATCATTTTTCTTCTTATTCTTCTTAAAGAAATCCCTTTCACATTTCCTGTAATACTGGTTTGGAAGTGATGAACTCCTCTAACTTTTTCTTGCCTAGGAAGCTCTTTATCTGTCCTTGATTCTAAATGATAACTTTGCTGGGTAGAGTAATCTTGATTGTAGGTCCTTGCTTTTCATCACTTTGAATATTTCCTGCCACTCCTGCTGACCTGCAAAGTTTCTGTTGAGAAATCAGCTGACAGTCTTATGGGAGACCCTTTGTAGGTAACTAACCAATTTTCTCTTGCTGCTTTTAAGATTATCTCTTTGTCTTTAACTTTTGGCATTTTAATTATGATGTGTCTTGGTGTAGGCTTCTTAGGATTCATATTGTTTGGGACTATCTGTGCTTCATGGGTTTCTATGTCTATTCCCTTCACCAGGTGAGGGAAGTTTCCCATCATTATTTTTTCAAATGGTTTTCAAGCCCTTGCTCTCTCTTCTCTTTCTGGTGCCCCATCTGATACAAATATTGGTACATTTGATATTGTCCCAGAGGCCCTTTAAGCTGTCCTCATTTGTTTGGATCCTTTTTTCTTTTTGATATTCTGATTGGGTGTTTTCTGCTACCTTATCTTCTAAAGTGCTGATTCAATCTTCTTTAATCTCATCTACTGTTGATTCCCTCTAACGTATTGTCCATTTCAGTGATTGTATTCTTTATTTCTGACTGATTCTTTTAATGTTTTATTTCTCCATGTTTATGTTTCTTATATCCTTGCTGATGTTCTCCCTGAGATCATTGAGCATCCTTATTACCAGTGTTTTGAACTCTGTGTCTGGTAGATTGCTTGTCTCCATTTTGTTTAGTTCTTTTTCTACAGTTTTGTTCTTTTCCATTATTTGGGATGTATTTTTTTGTCTCTCCATTTCGGCTGCATCCTTGTGTTTGTTTCTATGTACCAGGTAGGGCTGCTATGTCTCCTGGTGTTAGTAGAGTGGCCTTATGTAGTAGGTGTGCTGATGGGGCTAAATGGTGAAGTCTCCCTGGTCACCTGAGCCAACCACTCCAGGTGTACCCTTTGTGTGGGTTGTGTGTGCCCTCCTATTTTAGTTGAGCCTTGGTTGCTGTTTACAAGTCAGGGAGGGAGGGATTCACCCTCTGGCTCACTGGTTGTGAGAACTGACCATGACTACAGTAGAGGAGCTACTTGCAGGAGCTGACTCTACAGAGCCAAGTTTCACTTTTGCAGGGCTCTCGTGCCTGCTTATTCTGCCCTTTCAGTTTGTCATCCTTGGAGTCAGATGGGTGGTGCTCTGGCTTGGTCTGAAATTGGCCACTGGGTGTGCCACTCCCAAGGCCTCCTAAGGGGGCCCTACTGCAGGCCAAATTCAACAGCAGGCCAATTTCAGCTGCAGTCTTTACCCTGCCTGGGACCACCTGGCATGAGCCACAATGCAATCAGCAAATGGCTGCCACCTGTGCTGGGCTAGTAGGTGCCTCAAGAGGCCAAGCCACAAACTGAGGGTGGCTGCCTCTTGTTCCAGGCTTGGGACTTCTCAGCAAGATGTATGGGACATGCCAAAGGCAGATGCTGCTTGTTTGTGTTTTGTAAACCTTTGAGAAATTTTAACAAAGTTCACAGCATGAGCCAAGACAGACCATTTATATGGAAAAACTACTAGAAGAGACTTGGGTAGGCCCACAAGTTGGGTGGGGCATGATCTCAGGAAATCATCAGAGCAGGACAGAGGAACAGTGTTAGCTGGTGGATGGAGACTCAGACATGGTGCCCACCCACCTCTGCACACAGGGAGTGGGGAAGGCTCAACAAAGCAACAATGGATTGTGCTGTACTTTTTTTCTGAAAGAAAGCTGCCTCTCCAGCCCTTGCCCTGAAGCCCGACAACTCAGTTCCTCCCAGTATGTCCCTGGTGCCTTTCAAGCTGCTGCCCCAGTGCTGGACCCTAGAGCGAGTGAGTCCATCATCAAGTAAGTCTGTGCATGGGCCCTTTAAGAGGATCACCTGGGACTCTAGCCACTCTCCATCTCACCTAGCCACAATCTCTGCTGGTTTTCACAGCCAGAAGTTATGGGGACTTCTCTTCCTGGCACT
>NW_017733509.1:16578-19166 GCF_001890085.2 Hipposideros armiger | reverse complement strand
CCTCTGGCATCCCAAGCGAGTTCTTAACAATCGCGCCACTCGGCCGGCCCTGCCTTCCAATTTTTAATGGTCACACGCAGGTATGGGACCAGCCCGTTCTGTGTCTCTGCCCTTCCTACCATTCTCAAGGTGGCTTCTTCCATATATCCTTAATTATAGGACTTCTGTTCAGCTAGACTTCAGGTGTAATTTTGTAACTTTGATGTGGTCGTGAGAAGAGGCAAGCATAGCCTTTACCTACTCCACCGTCTTGACCAGAAATCCCTTCTTTTGTATTTTGATGTTACAATTTACCAACCTCTTTTTATATTGTTTATATTAGTAAATTATAGTAGTTGTAGTTATTTTTAGTACTTCTTTCCTTTACCCCTTTTATTATAGTTAAGTGGTTAGCACACCATCCTGTTTCAAAATTAAAGTTTTGTAAATCTGAGTGTATATTTACCTTTAGCAGTGTGCTTCGTACTTTTGTATGTTTTCATGTAGCTGATTAGCATCTTTTTATTTTAGCTTGAACTATTTTCAGTATTTCTTGTAAGGCAAATCTAGTGGTGATGAACTCCCTCAGATTTGTTTGTCTGGGAAAATCATTCATACTGTTTATAATTTCACTTATTTCAAATTTGTTTTTGTTTGTTTATAGGCCAAGATATTGCCTATTTTGGTGATATTTCATTGGCCCTTGAATATGTGTTCTACTGTTGTTAGGAAGAGTATTCTATTTAGGTCCTGATGGTTGATTGTGTTCAGATATTCTTTATCCTTACTGATTTTTCTGTCTCGTAGTTTCATCAATTGCTGAGAGCAGGGTGTTCACATTTTCAACTACAATTGAAAATTTGTCTTCATTAAAAAAAATGTATGTTGTTAGATGCACACATATTTAGGATTGTGATGCTATGTTGGTGCATTCATCAGTTTTTCATTATGTAATGCCTTTTGAATTTTCTTTGTTCTAAAATGTACTTTATTTGATATTAATATAGCTACTCCTGCTTTTTAAAAATTAATGTTTGCATGTATATGTTTTAAAGGTCTGACTCTGTGTGTGTGTGTGTGTGTGTGTGTGTGTGTGTGTGTTTTAATGCTGACAAGTTCTTAACCCATATTTGGTTTGCCCCACATCTGGACAAGCTGATAAGTAAGCCCTGACACTTCCTCGTTTAATTTCAGCGAGGAGTTCAAATCATGAAATCTTTGCCCAACATGTGAAGGAAATGTTATCTCAGCTTGTCCTTCTAACCACAGCAAAAACCAAGCCAGTCTCCTATCTTTGCTCTCTTATGCCATTTTCAGATATCCTTGGTGGCCTGCTCTGTCTTCCTAGAAAGTCTCATTATGTGAGTAATAAACTTTATTATACTTTCTTGGTGCATATATGATGTCATCATTCTTGACATCTGTACAAATTTTGAGTGAGGTGGAGATGGTAGAATGGTGCCATCCTGTTCTTGGAGGGTGACCACCAACAGTATATATGTTTATTTATTTATATACTTTTACTTTTAGCTTACCTATGTCATTTTATTTGACATGAGTTTCTTGTTTCTTTTTTTTTAAGATTTTTTATTGGAAAATTGGAAGAGGGGAACAGCGTTGGGGAATTGGGGAAAGGAAACAGACAAGTTGCTATCCTCTTGTTCTTCAGTCTTTAGTTGTGGAGTACATTGCTTCACTGGCCCATGTTGGTATTGTGATCATTGCGCTCTTCCTGGGTGAGGCAATTGGTTGCCAGCCACTTGACGGCAGCTCATAGCGGCTCACGGCAGCTCATGCCAGCTGCTGGCCTCTCACGCTGGCTGCCAGTCACTCACAGTAGCTCATGGCAGCCCACTGCAGCTCCGTTGCAGCCTCCGCCATCACCGGTGACTCACGGCAGCACAGTTCCAGGTAGAGCTATCATTCGTTCACCATCTTTGCTGTAGAGGCACAGCATCACTGGCCCTCATGTGAGATCTGAACCACAGCCCTGCTGCTCAGAGCTGGTACTCCCAAGCCAACTCTTAACCAACGAGCCACATGGCCAGCCGAGACATGAGTTTCTAACAGGCAGCATGTACTTGGGTCTTTTTTAAAAAACATATTCTGCCAATTTCAACTTCTAATCTGTTAATTAATTAATTTAGACAATTAACATTTAAGTAGTTATTGCCATTTAGGGCTTACGTATGCCATTTGTTTCTGCTTGCTTCCTCTGTTTCTCCTTCATTGTTTTTCTTCCTCTCTCTGCTTCTCTCTCTTTTTTAGACTATGTGAGTTATGAGAACGTTTTTTTAGGATTCCATCTTGATTAATTGTAGCATTTTGAACATCTCATATCACTTTGTAGAGTTTTCTTAGCAGTTGCTCTGGATATTACAATATACATAAATATTTTATCACAATCTACTGGCATCGACATTTAAACACTTTAGAAAATGTGGAAACCTCACTTAGAACCTTTTTCCTCCACAGTTTGCAATAACACTGCCTTGAGCATCACATCAGAAAGTTTATAACTTTTTTTTTTTAAAGATTTTTATTGGGGAATTGGGGGAATGGGAACAGTGCTGGGGAATTGGGGGAAGGGGAACAGACAAGTTGCTGTC
>NW_017733509.1:6134-16244 GCF_001890085.2 Hipposideros armiger | reverse complement strand
GAACCGGGGCCCTCTGGCGTCCCAAGCCAGTTCTTAACCATCGCGCCACTCGGCCGGCCCAGAAAGTTTATAACTTTTATTTCAACCATCAAATGAATTTTCAAAACTTATGAAGATAATCTACTTTATTTTTGCTCTCCTCATTGTTTCTTCCTTCCTAATGTTCTAACATTCCTTCTTTTATCAATTTTTTTGTTAGTTTCAAAAATATCTTTAACCATTCTTTTTATCTAGTTTATTATTTTATGTTTTAAATAATTATACAACATTATATTAGTTTCAAGTGTACAACATACTGGTTAGACATTTATATAACTTATGAAGTGATCACCCTGATAAATCTAGCACCCACATGATACCACACATAGTTATTACAGTATTATTAACTATATTCCCTATGCTATACACTTTAACCATTCTTTAAGGCTAGGTTGGCTAGCAACAAATTCTCTAGTTTTCTTTCGTTGGAGAATGTGTTGATTTTTCCTTGTAAAAGACAGTTTACCTAGATATAGGATTTCCTGTTGACAGTTCTTTTATCACTTAAAAGTTGCTGTGACACTTTCTGGCTTTCAGTGTTTCTGATGAGAAACTGCTATCATTCAAACTGATATTTCTATACATGTAGTACATCCTTTTTCAGTGGTTGCTTTCATGATGTTTTCTTTCGTCTTTAATTTTCAGAAATTTAATTTTTATCTATGTAAGTGTGAATTTGGGGGGAATTTTCCTATTCAGTATTTGTCAGTTTCTTGAAACTTTGGTTTTACTTGTACACTTTACACTAAATTTGGGAGTCACTCAGCCATCATTTTTTCAAATACTTTTTCAGTCTTCCTATCCCACTTCTCCCTTTCTGGGACTCTGATGGTACAAATGTTTGTTATTTTGTTAAGTTCCAAATGTCCCAGGGTGAGGATATATTCTTTAAAAAAAATACTATTTTCTTTCTATTGTTTGAATTGAGTAAATTCTATTGATCTACCTCCAAGTTCACTGACTCTATCTTGTGTTACTTCCATTCTAGTATTGAGCCAATTAAGTAAGTTTTTTTATTTGTTATTGTATTTTTAAGCTATATAATTTCCATTTGTTTCTTTTTAAAAATAAATTCTATGTTTTGGTGAGGTATTCTATTTCTTTTTTGCAAGAAATTGTAATCATTTGCTGAAGCATTTTTGTAATAGCTATTGAAAAGTCTTTCTCAGTTAATGCCAATCTAATTTATCTCTGTGTTGGCATGAGTCAATTGTCTATTATCATTTAAGATAACATTTTCCTGTTTCTTCATATGATGAGTAAATTTTAATTGAAACCTAGACATTTTGGCTATTATGTTATGAGACCCTAAATCTTATTTGAAGTTCAATTTTAGTAGGAAGTCACCGTGTTTAAGTTTATCACTCAGATCCCTGGTCTACTGTTGTCAGTTGAGTTTCCATGTCTGCTTTCTGTACCATGGTATCTACCGGACGTTCTGTCTGGCATGCTTCTCCCTCTTCCTGACTTGTCCACCTATGAAACTCCCATTTACCTGACACAGGAGGTACAACTGTCACCTCCATGGAGCTGTGACTTCCCCTGACAGTTAATCACCTTTTCCTTGACCTCCTTCCTTAACCATACTTTCATAGTTGCACTTTTCACAATTAATATATTTGTTAAGTTTTCTCCCTTTTAGTTTGGCGAGTTCTGAGAGTCTGGTTCCTGATGAAAATCCTACTTATTTTTAAGACCTGACCATAGGCAATTACACAGTCTTTATTTGACAAGCCTCAAAAGAAAAACCTGCCCATCCCACACTAGACTTGCTGCACAGCCAATGCCTTCAGTACCTTGAGGAGGTGTAGTCAAGGACTCCCATGCCCCTGCCAGTTCATGCTCTTACACATATTTGCATTCTTAGCCCAGGTGCCTTCATTCCTAGGTCTCTCTGTCTGAGGCCTGGGGCAGAGTCTTCTTCAGGTGCCACTGTCAAGGCCTCCTTATCAGGAAGAGGAAGGAAAAACTTGCAGACATTTTTCCCCACTCAGAATCAGTACCCTGTAACTTTCCACAATTAGCCCTTCCCCTCACCTTCCTTCCATCCTCGAGTCCATGAAACTGTTGAAGCCTTTTGTGCAGAGCACTCTCAATAGTTGTATAACCTCACCTTTGCACTGATACACTTGACCTTAGACCAACATTTAATAGGGGAAAAAGAAGAGTTAAAAGTCATCATGTGAATATACTAGGACAGTAAATGATGAAAGGCTTCATTGCTATTTGATTTGGGCTCGTTATTGCTTTAATTAACTGATATCAGCTGACAGTTTGTGTCTCTTTTCCCCAGCTGAGCTCTGAAAAGTTCTTCTTTAGAAGGAGCTCTGTCTTATTCACATCATATGTAGCGTTTAGGAATATGCAGGTATATAGCAGTTGTTAAATGCATGTTAGCTAAACAAAAACCATTGGAAGGGCTTACAGCAGTGTTATAAATGTGTATGTGTATGTGAGAGAAAATGAGGGAGGGAGGGAGTGTGGGATGTGTTATTTCTATGAGCTTTATGAATCTGGCTCAGAAAGTCTGTGGCCTTGGAATATGATCTTTGATTTTATCACTTTTCTGTCTTCTCCTCAGCGTTGGGCTCAGTTCCTCTGGTTTCTATCATGGGATATGTGGATGGAGGCATCCAGCTACTCTGCACATCCTCAGGCTGGTTTCACCAGCCCACAGTGAAGTGGAAAGACCCACAAGGACATGATTTGCCCTCAGACTCAAAGGTGAATGCAGACAGACGTGGTCTATTTGATGCGGAGACTTCCCTTATAGTCCAAGAAAATGCTGGGAGCATATCATGTTCAATCCAGTACTCTGACCAGACCCCAGAGGTGGAATCGAGGATATGGATAAGAGGTGAGTGGGGAGGAGGAGTAGTAGGAGAAGGGTGCATGTTGGTGTAGCCCAGAGGAGAAACAGAAGCCTTTATCTCAGGATTGTTGTGTAGTCTTGTCCAGTTTTAATGATTAGTTTTGAAAGTCAAAGTTCTATGAGATATAAAGATAATAGAATAAAATTTGATTAGATGGGAACAATTGTTTACAACTGCAGAGGCGAAGAATCAAATATTTTCTTCATCATGTGACCATCTTCATGATGCAACCTTGAAAATCAACACACACAAAATTTAAGAACGCTAAATTGAGAAACAAGAGGGGAAAAAAAAGTTTGTTCATTAAAAAAAAACTTCTAAATAAATACTATAACATTACTCTGTGAAACAGAATATAATAATAAGTGGATAATTTCAGAAGGATTTAAAAATAATAAATAATTAATGTAAACCCAAATAATAAGATAATTAATATAAACCCAAACACTTTTCCAATCAATGTAAAAGGAGTGAATTTGCCAGTTAAAAGACAAAGAATGTCAGACTGGAATTTTAAAAATCTCAACTACTGCAATTTTTAGAGAAAATTGTAATACAATGAGCTATTCACTGAAGCATTTTAAAAATAGAAAAAGCATAACAGACAAATGTTAACCAAAAAAATACCATTATAGATATATTAGAGTCAAGAAAAAACTCTTGGGCCAGCCAAGTGGCTCACTTGGTTAAAAGCACAAGCTCTGAGCAACAGGGTTGCTGGTTCGATTCCCATATGGGCCAGTGAGCTGCGCTTGAGCTGAGCTGCCAACAGGTGGCAGGATGGTTCAGCTGGTGACAGTACATACTTCTAAAAACAAGGTTGTCTGTTCTACTCCCACATGGGATGGTGGGCTACTTTAACCTGCAACTAAGATTGAACATGGCACCTTGATTTGAGCTGCCCTGAGCTGCTGATGCATAGCCAGATGGCTAAGTGGTTAGAGTATGTGCTCTTAGCAACAAGGTTTCCAGTTCGACTCCCGCATGGGATAATGGTCTATACCCACCCACAATTAAGATTGAACATGGCACCTTGAGTTGAGTAGCCTCTAGCTGCTGATGGGTGGCCGGATGGCGACTGGACTTGGAGCTGAGCTAGCTGCGCCCTCCACAACTAAGACTGAAGGACAACAAATTGTCTGTTCTCCTTCTCCAAATCCCCAACACTGTTCTCCTCCCCCAACTCCCCAATAAAATCTTAAAAAAAACGAAAACAGTATTAAGAAAAAAAAAGCATTATTAAGATAGTTATTTCAGAACATAAAAAGTTTATCACTAGAAAACTATAAGAAATATAAATATATATGCACCTTATAGTATATCTCAACACATATAAAGCAAATATGAATAGAAATATCGGGGCAAAGTGAAATACTGTGAGTTCTAAAACTGATTAAATAAGTAGACAAAATAGTAAGATTGTAGAACATTTGATATGCAAGTTAACAGTCCTGATCTAATAAACATCCTTAGAAGAATTCACCCACAAAAATCGTTATTTTGAAGCACACACTTTCACCAGGTACATTCACATAAACTTGGAATTGACTTGTCTAGTTCTAAGAAAACTATTAAGATGTTCAGTAGTTATACTGAATATATAGATCAATTCTGGAATAAATGGTATCTTTAAAATATTGCCTCTTGTTACCTGTAAGAAGTTACATCACTCTGCTTATTTTAATTGTTCTTAGTGTCTTTTAATGAAGTTTTATATATCTAATAAAATGTTTTCAAACTCTTATGAAGATGCATATAATACAAGTGACATTGCATGTAATAGCATGTGAAGGAAAATCCATTTAAATAAATGATGCCAGCACAGTTGTTATCTGTTTAGAAGAAAATGAAATTGAACTTCTACCTCATTTTATATGCAAACATGAAGTCCAGTTGGAGCGAGAATTATGAAGAAGCACACTTTAAACATGCAGGAGAAATGATAGAAAAATATCTTTTCAATCTTGGGGTATGAGATGATCCCTTAAATGAGAATCAAACTGCTTTTACTGTTCAGTGGTCGCTGAGGGGTCTGTGGAACTGTTTTTCAGAGGCGATTTTCCAGTCCATACCCTGGCGCATGCGATTTATTTTACTGGGAGCATTCCTCTCTGTCCTGTGTGTTGGTAGTATTGGTCTGACAATTTACTTCTACGAATTGAAGGGTAAGTGAGGGAGGGAAGCAGGGGCCCATGGCTTATTCATGCATCTAGCAGGGCTGGGATCAGGGGTGCTCCACACACCTCCTGGGTCTGTTATTCCAGACCAGCTCAGGGCCCCATCATCTGGGCCATAGAGACCACAGTCTGCGCCCCACTCCAGAATGGCCGGAAAGGGCTCCCTTAGGAAATGCCAGCCCCACCAAGCCCATCTTCCTCACAGAGGGCACAGAATTAGAGAAGAATTATTTTCACTACCTGTAGGGATGATATACATTTCTAACACCACATGACTCTAGTAAAAAGGTTCAATGTACTTGAAAAGACTTCATAGCACAAGAAATAGAAGTGAAGACAAGATAAAATAATATTCAGTTTCAATAAGAGATTTTCCCCCCAAGTACTACTTTTTCCTCCTTAGAGATGACACTGCCCCTTGAGAATGTGTGCCATGATCCCACCTTCACTCTAGCTTCTCTTGCACCCCACCTTCCCTTCTCTCTGATAACCTCCATCTCCACCTCCAGAGGATGCCAGAGGTCAGCCCCTGCCTTCAGCATGAGCAATCTTGATCTCTTCCTTTACCCAAGATACAGACGTTCACTACACGGGTGTGGGGATGGGGGCACAAAAGGAGAATTCTAGAAGAGCCCCCATCATTCACCACAGCTCGTCCTTCTGAGCAATGAGCCAGGTCTGTCCACATTCCTCTGTCCACCACTGAATATTCTATTTCTGTTTCAGGGAAAGTCCAGGCAGAATTGGGTGAGTGTCTTGTCGTGTTCTGAGCCTTCCCCAGAGTTCTCCTGGGTCCCTCCTGTTCCACAGTTAGAGCCACCTGGGGGCTGTCTTGGCTCCAGACTGGACGTGAAGCATGGTCAGGCCAATGAGGGCAGCTGGTTCATCTCCCCATCCATTGACTAGAGAAGTAATCCTCAGACAGGCGGGGGGTTAGGGTGGGCATTGGGATCCTGAAAATCCCTAAAATTGACTGCACATTTTGCCTATTGGTACATTATGCGGGGAGAGGAACTGCAGGTTTCATGAGCTCTCTGAGGGTGTGGACCCAGAAGGGGAAGAGCCTGTGGGGTGTCTCCCTTAACCTCCTGCTTGGCTTGATACTTGGAGACAAGCTTTTGAGGCTTGTATCAGCACAGAATATTCTGCCATTTGTGTCATGAAAACACGAGAACTGGGTAAGAGTGTTGTAGGGCTTTCCTCTCACACTCTGCCCTGGGCACCGTTTCTGTGATTTCACCCTCTTCTGTGTTTCTGGTTTACAGACTGGAGAAGGAAGAATGCAGTGGAAGGTGAGAGAAGCTAGTCCCTCCACTTCCATTATCTCTCCTTTCAAGTCCCTAGTTTATGAATCTTGAGACCCTGAGGTCATGGGTCTCTGCAGAAACAAGGTTGTGAAGGGGACCCTGAAACAGTCTGCAGATGCTGGGGGAGGTGTGTTTGTAGAGAGCCCCATGGCCTCCAGCAAATATCTGGTGGACCCGTGACACCAACAAAGATTAACTCCCTTGGTCTCCTGTCTCACTACCTACTGCTCTCCATGTGATCACTGACTCTCCTGCTCTGTCTGCTTGTTTTCAGAACTGAGAGAGGCCCGGAAACATGCAGGTACCAATGCCTGAGGGGTGACAGTGGGACAGAGCCGCGGGTGGGCATGGGAGAGGGAGCCGACCAGAGACAGACAAGGGGAAACAGGAACACTGAGACACACTGGACTCTAAATCTATGAGGCCTGGATTCAACAGGGGCAACTGCCCTAGACGCATTTCTTGGCCCAGGAATAGGAGGGCAGAGGGCAACGAGCTGGGTAAGGCAGGATGGGAGTCAGAGGCTAAGCTCCAGGGAACTGGTGGCACAAGTGACTGGCCAAGGGGATGGACTGACGGGAAGGAGGGGAAGTTGGGCAGGACTCAGAGTGGGAGCAAGCTGGTTACAAGGGACAATCAAGGTCTCACAAAGTGAAGCAGTGGACTGATATGGAGGTACAGTGGTAGGGCTGACGTGATATACAGGAGCTAGGACCTCACAGTTGGGCATCTCCAGGCATTGCCGAGGCCCCAAGGCCCCACTGGAGATGAGGGAGGGGCAGGGGACAGTGTCTGACAGAGCCTCTGGCTCTAGGACCTGAACTGATCCCACCCTGAGACAGTCTGCAGGGGAGGGGGTGGCCTCTGCATCCAGCCCAGGTACCTCCTCAAGTAACTCATGCTCTCTCTCCCTCACCACGCCCCAGTGGAGGTGACCCTGGACCCAGAGACAGCTCACCCCCAGCTCCACATTTCTGATCTGAAAGCTGTGCGCTATAGGAACATTGGCCAGGACGTGACCTACTCGGACAAGAGATTTGCAAGGAAGTGTGTGGTGGCTTCTCAGGGATTCCAGGCAGGAAAACATTACTGGGAGGTAGAAGTGGGACACAATGAACTGTGGTGTGTGGGAGTATGCCAGGACAATGTGGACAGGAAGGTAACATATGCAACTTTGTCTCCCAACAATGGATACTGGGTGTTCGGACTGAAGAGAGAAGAACAGTATCTCATATTCAAAACCTGTAGAATCACCCTCTCTCTGAGTACACCCCCCACACGAGTTGGGGTCTTCCTAGACTACGAGGGGGGGACCATCTCCTTCTTCAATGTAAATGATCAGTCCCACATTGACACCCTGACATATCAGTTTAAAGGGTTATTGAGGCCCTACATCCAACATTATGTGAGTGATGAGAGAAATGTGACTCCCATAGTGATCTGCCCTGTGTCTCAGGGATAAGAGAAAGAAGCACCTTCTGACAAAGGCAACGTGGAGCCCACCCCACAGGTGAACACACCCTTCCTGTCCAGCATGGTGCCCAGAGGGAATCACACCTCACACTCTCCCTCAGGACACTGAGCTTTGTCTCAGGCGCCAGAGCCCTGCAACAAACAGCAGCATGGCTTCCAGATGACGTGGGCTGGCCCATCCATGTGGGGTCAGGGGTCATGGCTGCACTGAGGCAGGGATAGAAGAAGGCTGATGGTGCATTTGGTTTGCACCAACTCTGCAGCCATAGGACCTTTGACAAGTAATAAGCTCTCGGGCTCCTCACCTGTAAAACAGGGACAGATATTCCCACCTCAGGGTCAACTGAAGACCAGAGATAGTGAATGTAAATCATGCTGTCTCTTGTTAGTGGCCTGGTGTCAGCAGACCATGTATTCTTTATAGTAATCAATCCCAGCTCGAACTGTTTATATATCCCATGTTAGTTCATTTCTCCACCCCCCAAATTACCCATGGAGTATTCATTGAGTTCCTGCTGTGTCTGGCCCAAAGAATTAAAGAGGAGGAAATGCCATACAGTTTATTCTATAAGCCCAGAATCACCCTGATTCCAAAACCTGACAAGAACATTACAAGTTAGGAAAACAAAACCCAAAATCTACACACCCACATCTCTCATAAACAAAGATGTAAAATTTCTAAATAAAGTTTTAGCAAATTAAATCTAACAGTATATTCAAGAACAGTACATCACTACCATGTGCAGTTTATCCCTGGATTGCATGGTTGGGTTAATAACCAAACACCCACCAGAATAATTCACCACATTAGCAAACTAGATGATACACACAACACTTTGGATAGATTTTAAGGACATTCTAGTAAGTGAAAAAAGTCAATCCCAAAAGGTTTTATACTGTATGATTCCATTTTGTAGTATTCTCAAAATGACAAAAGTATAGAGATGAAGAACAGAGTAGCCAAAAAATAGTCACCAGGGGTCCGGGAAGGGAAGGGAGGGGTGATTCTAAAGGAACAGCTTGAGAGAATTCTTTTATGGTGATGGAACAGTATCTTGATTGAGGTGATAGTGTATGAATCTATACATCTAATACTACACACACAGTCACACTGTGAAAATGGTGAAATATGAATTAGGCTTATAGGGTAGTAAATAACATACCAATGTCAGTTTCCCAGTTTTGATGTTGTACCATAGTTATTTAAGATGTCACCATTGGATGAGCTAGGTGAGGGGTACACAGGACTATGTACTATTTTTGCAACTTCTTGTGAGTATACAATTATTTCAAAGTAAAAAGTTTCATGAGGAGAAGTGATTGAGTTGGCTGCAGTGGATTATGTATGGCAATTGAAATAAAGAAATGTTAAAAAGAATTTCAAAGATAATTCAGTGTTGCCCACATCAGGTAATGAAACAGAAGACTAAAAAAATCTGTGTAGCACTGAATATCAGAACAATTATCTTTAACTCATCTAAACTGCAGAGAACCAGGCACTGCATTATCCCAAGTAAATGAGGATTAAATGCATGAACAAGAAACGGTATGAATAAGTAAAAAAGTTCACTTTAATGTAATGTGGAATGGTTGAATTAGAAGCAATGAGCGCTTCTAATTCTCTGACCGCCCCTAAATTCCAACCACCTTGTGTTTTCATAATAAATATGATCAAAACAAACCAAAGCTGCCATAGACAGCACTGGAGGCCCCAGTGGCTGTTATGGGCCCAGGATGGCATCAGGGTCCAACTGCAGACCTGGGCTACTAGAGGCTCTGGGGACCCTGTCTCCTAGGGCAGCCTTCTGAGCTTCCCCACCTTAGGACAGCGGTGGAGAGCAGTGCTGAAGGGCCTGAGTCAGGACTTAGGCCCACCCAGTGTCCCCGGGGAGGGAGGCGTATCTCCTGAGGAGCCTAAAGGAGAGGAAGCACAGTGGGTTGGGATGATGGACTGAGTCTGGGGAAGAGGGTCTTGAGGCACTTGGTGAGTGGCCTAGGTGATGTCTTGTTCCCTTTTGTGTTCCTAAGGGAGTAAGGAATACAGAAATACAAGCCCAAGAACTAGCAGAAGACAGTCATGAGGGATGGGGGGGCAGTGCTGCGTGGAGGGGCTGTTGCCTAGAAACAAAATGGTCAGCACAGGGGACACTGAATAAGGAGATGGCAGAAACTTAGTTCCTAGGAGAAGCGCATCGGGCAACCAGGGAGGGGCCTGGCTACACATCTGTACTTATGCACTCA
>NW_017733509.1:1477-3650 GCF_001890085.2 Hipposideros armiger | reverse complement strand
TCCCCCCAATTCCCCAATAAAATAAAATAAAAAAATAAAAATTAAAAAACAAATACAAAAATGCAGGCCTCCAATTAAAAAAAAAACAAGATCACAAAGTTTGCAAACAAAAAACAAACAAAAATATTCTTTAAAATAAGTCTTTCATCAAAGGGAAAAATGATAATAAAATTATTATTTGGAAATATATATACATATATATGTATGTGTGTGTGTATATATATATATATATATATATATATATATATATATATATATGATGTGGCCTCCCACCTCCCAGCTTGGGACCTAACTGGGTATCCAGTTATCAGCCTCCATTTGCACCAGCCTCCTACATTGACAAATCATTAGCCTATATAAGTATATATATATGATGTCGCCTAGGGATTAGCCTTATATATGTACTTATTAGAAAGCAAGAGAGATACAAAATAAATGAGGTCACAGGCACATAAATCAAAATGTCAAAACAAGGGTAATGAAACGACCCCCAAAAAAGATAGAAGTAAAAAACCTAAAAGATAAACAGATATCAAAGAAATAGGAAAAAAGGTAGACACTTTTTAAATAAAAACAGTAGCTTTTTCTTTCAGAAGGTCAATAAAATAACCTCGTTTTAGCAAAACTTCAAAAGAAAAAGGAAGAAAGGGAAGAAGAAAAAGAGAAACACATAAATAATATCAGAAACAATGAAAGGAATATAACAACACATATAAGGTTTAAAGATTTTGAGAGTATCACATGTAGTTTAAACCAATAAAGATGAAAATATGGGTGAATAATTTTTCAGGAAACTATAACTGACCAAAATTGACTTATCTGTCTACTTAGGTAGAGAACCTGAATAGACACTTTTACACTTTTACAGGCCTTCCCTCTCTTTTTAGTCTCTTTCTCCTGCCTCCATTTTCCCTCCTGGGGTCTGTTCAGGAGTTGGTGTGTTGTCCCAGCTGTGGTTGCTGAGGACCACGGCCCACGTGCAGAGGAAGGGGCCCTGGAGGGCCACCCACATCCACTGCTGGCTTCCCCAACTGCCGGCAGCTCCTCCCCATCCCCAGCCCAATAGTGGACAAATATTTTAGTCATCACCAGAGAAGGCCAACGCTGAATGATGTTCCCCTTTGGTTTTTATCTCAGGCAGTTACTCAAAATAGCTTGATCCTTAGTCTAACACTTGGGAAAGGCTACATGTGCCCTATTGGGCCTTGTGAAGGGACTGTACCTGCTCAGTTTTAGCTGGGGACTTACATGCTTACCAGATCCTAGGCCCAGTGATTTCAGTGCAGAGCTGGGTGACTAACTCAGGCTATGAACGTTTTTAAAAAGTCTTTATAATGACACTGTCAATCTTTCTTAGACATGTAGATACCTAATCCTGAAAGAAAAAGAGGAAGACACAGGGTCCCCTATAAAGGATGTCTAGAGAAAGCAGAAGGTCCTTTGGGAGAAAGAAGAAGCTGAATTGCTTTGTTCGAAGCCCAATTTTCCTGGCAACATTTTCCCTGTGATCCCATTTTATCCTGGCTCCATCAGGGCTGGATTGGGACTCATCAAGTCAGCAAAAAGTACACGATGCTGATGGGGCCAGCCTGACGGGTCCTGTCAGGTACCGCTCATTTAGGGCCAAGGTCAGGGCCCTTTCAAGCAAAGCTGTTTCTAGGCTAATGATTTGTCAATGTAGGAGGCTGGTGCAAATGGAGGCTGATAACTGGACCCCCAGTTAGGTCCTAAGCTGGGAGGTGGGAGGAAGAATTTATCTGCTTAGAGACGTGATCAGGAGATCAGGTGTCCCTCACTGAGTCCCTCTGGAAGGTGCACAGGACCCTTC
Source organism: Hipposideros armiger (assembly GCF_001890085.2). Taxonomy (NCBI): domain Eukaryota; kingdom Metazoa; phylum Chordata; class Mammalia; order Chiroptera; family Hipposideridae; genus Hipposideros; species Hipposideros armiger. Next base: position 1,822 of record NW_017733509.1, on the reverse strand, counting down.
CCCCTGAGAGCATCCAGCACAGTGTCTCCTTTTACACCCATCTCAGGACCTCCATCACACATGGCTGCCCTCGGCCTTGCTGGGTTGTCCCCATCTACATTCGTTGCGCACCCCATCTCTAGACCTCCCCCGTCCCCGAGCTGATAGTGAATTGGAACTGAGGGTTCCAAACCTTCTCAAGTAGCTGTGATGACCATCCACCTATCACTCCCCTCCCCCACAGCAGTCTGATTTTCCAGGCTTCTAAAATAGGTCCACCTGAGTCAATCACCCAGCCCCTGTTAAAGCTGTGGGTTCCAGGGCTCCACTTCGGACCAACTGATCAGAGCGTCTGGGGATGGTGCT
>NW_017733509.1:0-1289 GCF_001890085.2 Hipposideros armiger | reverse complement strand
CTGCGATCCTTTCCAGCTGTCTCTCCATGGCTTAGCACTCGAAAGCAGCCTTTATCATTGGTCCCCAGTGCCTGGCCCTTAGAGGGTGCTGATCAGTGCTTCCCTTTCTGCCCACACCAACAGCAAATGCCTCATAAAATCTCTTGTGGAGGCTTGTGGAGGAGGTGGGGAGAGTGGGCTGCAGGAAAAGCACAGGCAGCTGTGTTTGTGACTGGTTGATTCACACAGCTGACATCTCTGCAGTGAGGTCTCCGGTGGCCCCGTCCACTTCCATAGTATGGAGGAGATGCTAAGCCTGCAAATAAAACATGTGAGTGACCACAGTTGGGATGGGGCAGGGCCCCTCTCAAGAGCAGAAAGAGAATTCCTAGTGAAAGTGGTTCAAATTGGAGGTGAATGCAATAGGATCAGTCTGAGGGTCCATATGACCATAGAACCATGTGAAACCTCCAGGGAGGTGGGAAGGTGACAAAAGAATAGCCAGGGTAAGACCTGATGCAAGCTGTACTTGAGCTAAGTGAAATGCTTTGCTATTCCCCAGACCAAACAACCAAGCTCCCCAGTGTAAATCTGACAACCAAGCTCCCCAGTGTAAATCTGGCTGTGTTGACCAGATTACAATCTTAAGAGGTTTCCGAATGGACTGATGGTGAGCCTACTTTATTCCACAGGCTGCAGGGGAGGGGCGAGCGGCAGGCTGGGCACTGGGTTCCAGTGCCCTGAGGGCCAGCTCCGCAAAGTGGATTTAGCCTGAGGCAGGCGGGGAAACCTGGGGTAGCAGCTGCTGCCATCCAGGTGCAAATGATGGTGTCTCAGACCACGTGATAAGTGGTCCAATTCTGGGTTTATCTGGGAGGTAAAACTGACAGAATTTGCTGACAGTCTAGGTTGGAGATAAGGATGGCACAAATGCTGAGTGACAGGAAGTATGAAGGGAGTTACCATTACCTGTATTGGTGGGAGCAGGTTGGTTGTGGGAGGGTGGGCTACCAGGGCCTCACTTTTGTTCAGGTTATGTTTGCAGTATCTCTTAGACATCCTAGTTACTCTGCCACCGCCCAAGCCACCATTCCCTTTTGCCTAGACCTGAAAAATGACCTGCGTCCCTAACTCACTTTTTGAACCCAGAGGGTTCATTTTGTAACTTCTGATTCCTGAAAGAATACTTAAAGGTTAAAATCTAACTTGAATTGTGAGTGTGACCCATCTTCCATGGTCCCCGGTTGCCCCTTAGGGAACACCAGCTTCCTTCACATGCTCCCCAAGGCTTTATTTTTTTTTAATTATGA
>NW_017733508.1:32142-33575 GCF_001890085.2 Hipposideros armiger | reverse complement strand
AGCTAGCCACCTTCTCGCTATGCTCTCCCAAAGTGGGGAGAGAACATGTTCTGGTCCCTTTCTCTTCCTATAGGGACACTAATGCCATCCTGGGGGCCTGACCCTGATGACTTCATCTAAATCTAATTACCTCCCAAAGGCTCCACCTCGAAATACTACCACACTGGGAGTTAGGACTTTAACATATGAATTTGGGGATGATACAAATCTTCAGTCCTCTCTAGGGACATCAGGCACAGAGCCTTGAGAATACTGATGACAGAACTTGGCTATGACTGTGACTAAATATTTCCCATCAGCCTCCTTTTACCCCAATACCAATGCCTAATATCTAGTAGATAATCACTGCACTGGTTTTCCCCTAGTTTTTCAGAAACTCTACTCAAGAACATATCAGATGATCCTCTGTTAATGCTGGTTGGAGAAGATATACAGCTAGTTTAATCTTTATCACTACTGTATCTTGCCTCTCTGAAAAATTTTAAATCAGTATTAGAAGAATCTTATTTGTGTCTTAGGGGTTATTTTTTTAAAGAGTAAATGTAAAATTTGAAAATAACATATATGGATGATTGCAAATTAAGGTGGCTATATGGCATGGGGGAAAGCGTGTTTATCTCCAATTTCATGGAACAAAATAAAATTAAAACAGTCATTTTGAATCTATAACTTATGTCCTTACTTGACAAGGTTAAATACTGCATGTAAAAGGTATTTACAAAATCAGGTAGTCATCAAAATCAAAAGCAAAAGCCTACCACCATATCCAAGGAATCTATATTCCCTGCCACTACGTTTTCCATGTTTGAAAGAAAGTGTTTATCACGTGACACATTTGAAAGCAAAATTTACATGTGTGGAAGAGTGTATGAATAAAATCTTTTGCATTTATCTCACCATTAGTCTTCTTCTCAACAGTATTTCCTAAATCAAGAGTACGAATCCCATACAAATATAGAGTACTTTTTTAATATATTAAATAAGCAAACTTCCCCTTTGCCACACTTAGGATACATGTTCCATCAAAAAGCCTCAAGGAAGATTTTAAAAATAACATTATCTCTGGTTTTCATAATAAAAAAATGCATACCCATTATTTAAATTTAAAAAAGGAAAAAAATAAAAGCATAAAGAGTAAGCAGGAATATTTTACAATTTCATTACCGCCAAATACACAGCTTTTGGAAGCTGATCAGTCTCTAACCTGTATTTTTTTTCCCCCCTCTTGGAAAAGGTAGGACGTTTCTTCACTATAGCACTTCGTTGAATGTAACACATTAGCTTTTAAGATACAGGCATACCTTATTTTGTCGCATTTTGCTTTACTGTGCTTTTTAGATATTTGTGTTTCTTACAAATTGAGGGTTTCTGCTACTCTACATCGAACAAGTCTATCAGACTTGCCATTTTTCCAAGAGCATTTGCTCACTTTG
>NW_017733508.1:27304-28512 GCF_001890085.2 Hipposideros armiger | reverse complement strand
CTCTAAAAATTTAAGTTATTTGTTTTCTTAGTGGACAACCCAATGTAAGTTCACATATATGCACCACATTAGTTTCTAAATTATAAAGAGTTTCACAGTTTAAATTAAAAAGTGTTCTCATGCGTCAAATATGCTGCATCCTCAGAGCACAACGTATCTGCATTCCATTTTGTTCTAACAGTGCTGGGGACAAGGGCTCAACAGCGAAGGTTTGCTTTTCATTTTCTTATTATTTCAGTTGGATCCTTCTGTCCCTCACACAAAATCCACAATGTCTTTTCCTGGATAGCATTTTTGGGGAAAACTGACCTTTGAAAGCTTTCAAGACAAATATCCTTTTAGATCTGCCAGGAAAAGGAATTGTGAATCAGGTAAATAAACATCTGTGCAGAAGTGTGCCACATCCCTTAAGTCCTAAAGACACATTAAAAACTCCAATTTGGTTTATAATTTTAAACCTGTTTAATGTAGAGCCTCATGATTTGCAAGGACAGAAATGAGTTGAGAGAATGTTTGCTTTTGTTTGTGTGGCATCTACCCACCTACCTCATGGCCCTGCGGATGTTATTACCCTTTTCATTTATATGCTGTGCACACATTCACAATTTGACCCTCTGCAAATGAGCTGTTACATGTCCCCAAGCTCTGTCTGCCACACTGGAGATGGCTTAGTGAAAATAAGAACTTGACATCTTAGTTACAGGTTGACTTTAGAGCCAAGGGGTGAAATCATTAAGTCCTTCTGCGCTGTTTTGATACCTCTCCTTGACTCTTTGCTTAGTGCCCTCGAGGTCAAAGGTCAACTGGCTGCCTCAGCCTTGCCAGCTCCAGGCTGACACTTAAGGATGCAGTAGGAGCCCTGGGGGTGGAGGCAACGCCTCCTGCCACTAAACCAAAAATATGCCACTTTTCCTCAGCATTGTTTAATTCTGAAATGCAGTTCACTATCCAGCCAGAGTTAAAGTTGCTATAAACACCACAGAGACTTCTTACATGTCATTTTAATGATGAGATCATACTCACAAGGTAAGTTTTCTTTACTTTGTGAGTATAAGCAACATGGTGTCCAGACTAAAGAGTTAAAGTTTCTTAAATACTCGATTGTTCTAGCTCATAAGAAAATTAAATTGAAAATTTGGGAAAGCTAGAATATCTTTGGTTCCTATATCAGTGGTGGTTTTCTCCTTGACTACAGTGTGTGTGTATAA
>NW_017733508.1:19955-24609 GCF_001890085.2 Hipposideros armiger | reverse complement strand
ATTCCTCCTCCAGGCTGAAACAGCCAACAAAATAAATCTAACCTGTTCAAGTAGGTGCCAGTTTTCTCCCCAGATAGGCTAGGAAAAGCACATAAACAGAAGCCTCCCTGCTAGTCAGCGGGTGCTCCAGTTTCGGATGCTCCCTCTCTTTTGGAGAGCTGTATCTCTTTACTCTAATAAACTGTCCTGTACTGCAAACTTTGCCTCTCTAGTCCATGTCTCCATTCTTCAGTGCTGCGAGACCACAAATCCCAGACACACACAAATCATCCTGCATCACAACAGCATAAAAACCCAGGTGTCGAACTCGGGCCTTGGCTAGAGACAGACCGAGATGGGGAGGCCAGCTCACAGGGCCCTGCATCCTAGCATCCTGGGCCTTGGTGAACGATAACAATAATGATAACATTTCCTCAAAGCTTAATTTGTGTCAGGCACTGCTAAGTGCCGTACGTTTCTTGGTTATCCTCCTCACCACATCTCTGTGAGGCAGAGGTGGAGGAGACACTGAAACGACTTCAGAGCCAGAAGGGTGTACAGGGAATCATCGTGGTGAACACAGAAGGCATCCCCGTCAACAGCATCATGGACAATCCCACCACCACGCAGTATGCCAGCCTCATGCACAACTTCATCTTGAAGGCCCGGAGCACCGTGTGTGAGATCGACCCCCAGAACGACCTCACCTTCCTTCGAATTCGCTCCAAAAAAAATGAAATTATGGTTGCACCCGATAAAGAATATTTCCTGATTGTGATTCAGAATCCAACTGAATAAGCCACTCTCTGGGCTCCCCGCATCATTATTTAATTTAATGCCCCCCGTAGAATAATGCTATTAATCTTGTCAACCGACTGGCAGGTGGAAGTCACCTTGGAGCCCATGCAGACCAACCTAGTGACTGAGGTGGGCTGCAGCCCTTCCCACATCCCTGACATCATCCCTCTGCTGGCCAGTTGCCCCTGAGTTTGCCGGAGGGCCCTCTCTCCTCAAGTGTAGGTTTTGGAGCAAGAGCTTGTGAGGAACCCACACCCTACCTCCTTCTGACCTTCAGTTCACTTTGTCACCCTTGAAAAAGGCTGTTTTTCTTTAACTAAAAATAACTGAAATGCTTAAAAAACAAACAAACAAACAAACAAAAGAAAAAACCCCAGGTGTCTGTGTGCCCAATAGGCCCTACAAGATATGCTGCTTCCCTGTATTACTGAAGAACGGGTTCTTAGCATCATCACAGGAAAGAATTCAAGGACGTACTGAATAACTCACATGAACAAAGCCATACAAGCTGTGGATTTATTTAAAAAAAAAATAGTACACTCTCAAAATGGCGTGAGAGTGGGCAGGCCCAGAAGAGCAACTGCACAGAAGAACAAAAAAGTTTAGGATTTTAATCCGATGAGGATGAGAGATATTCAAGTTTTAGGGCTGGCATTATAGGCATTCCCAGGAGGGTCCTGGTTGTCCTCACTGACCACTCCTTCCATTGGAAGATGGGATTCCCTTGTTTTTTACCTGGCCCTGTCAGAACTGTCACAGTGACACAATAAGTGGTTTTTTCCTGCAATGCTAGCCGTGTTATAATCCATTACAATTAGCTGTAGCTGCACCTTTTCTTAGGAATGATCTCCTCTTTCCCTGTCTCCCTCACATCCTCCCTCCCTTCCTGCGCCCTCTCTCCCTGCATGGCCCTATTTGCTCTGCCTATGATAACACCTGTACTTTCCCTACTGGGGCCTCTTTTCTCAATACCCTGACCCAGAAGCAATCTGCTACACTCACAGAGTTCATTCATTTGTTCGCTGTTCTCAGCTTGTCAGGCAGGTTCCCATATTTACATTTGCTGTTCTTGCTGCTTTTCTCCTAAAATATTTATAAGACTTGCAAATTCCTTTCCTAAATCTTTGAGGAAACATCACCTTTTCAGTGAGGCTTGTTGTTGCCAGTTGTTCCTATTCACTTACTTTATTTGTTTCCAAAATACTCACTATCTTTTAATATAGTATATAGTTTGCTTATTACTTATTTCATCCCACACATTGGAAGACCCAGTAAGGCAGTTTTTTTTCACTACTATATCCCTGGAGACAAAGGAATACCTGACACACATGAGGTTCTCAATAAATGTTGGTTGAATTAATAATCTGTAAAGAATTCATCCATGTATGATTCTTAATTCTATATAAATGTGAAGAATCCACATAAACAGACACAAAAATTCCCATTTTGCTGTACTTTTGACTAAGTTTAATACAAACTGGCATTCTAGTTAATATGTAAGTGATCTGTAGTATTCTAAATATAGCAATGAGAAGTATCTCTTGATAACATGAAGTATGCAATATTTGAAATGGAGGGAAACTGCTTAGAGAAATTTTAGGTAGGAGGCATAAAACGGGACTTAAAATCATAAGAAAGACAGTTTGGGGAATATAATCAATAAAGTTTTAAATATTTTTTAGGGGGCCAGATGGACTCATGTCCTGTTAGGGAGACCACTTCATGGATGGTGTAGAGGCCTGATCACTGCAGTGTACACCTGAAGCTGATGCTGAATAATATTATATGTCAATTATAATTTAATACATATATAGTCATGGGATGTGGAGTAGAGGGTGGGAATGGAGTCAATGGAATTGTAATAGATATGTATGATATCGGGGGTGCGGGGTGGTGGACTGGAGGAAAGGGGTTGTCACTTTGTGAGGGGTGAAAAGTATAACTATTGCATTGTTTCGTACACCTGAAATTAATAGTAAAAAAAAATCATAAAGACGATTTTAATTTAATGCTTTGCCATTAATTTACAGAAAAAAGTCACCTTCTGTATATATTTTTCTTCAGTTTCCTTAATTCTGAGTCACTGGGGACAGATACATTAGGCCATAATGATAACCAGCGCCTTCCATATCCTGTTCAGCAGTATCTGAAACTCCTCGTTCAAATTACACATGGGACCAAAAGCACTTGTTCATGTGGAAAAGGGACTCAGTCTATAGCAATTCCTTTATCCTAGAATTGTGGTCAGACAAAAGTACAAACACCTTTGGGATTCGAAAACTAACTCATGCCTCCAACATGCAAAGAAATTAATTGGAACATTTATTTTTCTATGGGCAAATAGCAATGGCATAAAAAACTAGCTTTCTCAGTTTTTCTNAGAAATTTTCCTCAACTATTCCCAACAAAAGTCTGTTTTGCAGCCTCCTTATTCTGGGTTTTCCCCACCTGGAAGGCTTTCTTCTTGGGTCAAGTCCTGCAAAATGGTTCAAGCCTTGGTGTTTCTGTGCCACCCATCTTAAGTTCACACATCACCAACTTATCACACAGTGGGACAGCCATACTTTACCACCCTTCACCCTCTCCTGTTTCTGCAGTCCTCTGGTGCTAAATATACACAGGGAAAAATCACAAGTTTGCTACCAAAATCCAATCTGAGAATATTTTGGTATTCTATCCATCTCACAGCCTTTATTGACCTTCAGGAATTTTCTTGGAAACCTGCTTACTTAGCATAGAGCAGAGCTGTGGAGTGCAAGCCCACGGAAGACAAAGCCCCAGTAATCTCCCTGTAGGCTGATGATTCCTAACTCTCACTATTATTAGACACACAGAACTCTGAATATTAATACAAAGACCAGGGGTAGAAAGTCTTGGTAATTATGAGCTAACATTAGGGCCAATTCTGCAGCCACATAGTAAATCCTCAAGACATGTGTCAGCTGGTGTGATATCAGGCTCTCTTTAGGATAAGGGCTACTTTGTGCCATTTGTGTTCAGGTGTGAGCCATTAGTCAAATTTCCAGGTAAGAAGAAGTCTCATCTAGCATCTTGTTATAAGATTCATCCAGAGTTAAAAAGGAACGAAATCCTGATACATGCTACAACACAGATAAACCTTGAAAACATGATGCTCTATGAAAACAGGCCTGATAGGAACAGACAAATACTGTATAATTCCATTTATATGACGTACCTAGAATAGTTAAATTCATAGAGATGGAAAGAAAGCTAGTGATCTCCAGGGGCTAGGGGAAGAGGGGAACAGGGTGTTACTGTTTAATGGATGCAGAGTTTCTATTTGGAATGATAAAAAAGTTCTGGAGATGGATGATGGTGATGGTTAAATACCACTGTGAATGTAATTAATGTCATTGAGCTGTACGCAAAAAATGGTTAAAAGGTTCACCCATTAAAAACTTAACTTTAGATGAGGTATTACTTTCCTGTGGCTACAATATATTACTACAAATTGGGTAACCTGAAACAACAGAAATTTATTATCCACAGTGTGAAGCCCTGAAGTCTGAAATCAAAGTGTTGGCAGGGCCACCCTACTAAGAGGCCCCAGGGGAGTATCTGTTCCCTGCCTTTCAGCCCCAGTGACAGCCAGTGTTCCTGGGCTCATGGTTCTGTCACCTTCTGCTGTGTGTCAGTTTTCTCTTTCTCTCAAGGAAACGTGCATTAAATTTAGGGCCTACCCAGATAATCCAAAAGTATCTCCTCATCTCAAGATCCTCAATGTATTTACATTTACCAACACCATTTTTCCAAGTAAAGCGACAATCACAGGTTCCTGGGATTAGTATGTGTATGAAAATTTGGTGGGGGGCACCATGAAATCCACTACAAATGATTATGTATCTGACTTTTTTTT
>NW_017733508.1:8743-16360 GCF_001890085.2 Hipposideros armiger | reverse complement strand
ATTTCCTATTTATGTATAAAGAACTCAGATAGCTGTCACATATTCCTTCTCTGTGGCCCTACAAGATCTGAAGTCTTTCAGAGCTTTGAAAAACCCAAAGAGGTTAGCAGAGGGTGAGGGTGAAAATTTGGGGATCAGCCAATTTTTTTGGGGGGGTAGGGTGTTGCTAGGCTACCAATTCAACATTGAAAACCCATAGATTATACCCAATGTATAACATAGTGTAAATATGGAGCAAAAAGAACACATCAAATGGTGCCATGAAGAAGCCTATATTTTAAAAATATTTTTCTGTGGGAAAAAGAATGAAACCATTAGAAAAACAAATAATTCACCGAGCTCTCTCTTCAAGCCCCGCAAGTTGATTCAGGGTCAGTGAAATAGGTTTGAAATACTTTTGTTGGCAACAGGAAAAAAAAAATTGAGTGAAGAGACATCCATTCAAATTTCCTCTAACACTTTTTCAGAAGAAAAACTAAATTATTTCCCAAAGGAAAAAATAAGCCATTAATCTAGTTAATTTCCCTAATACTTCTAAATTAAACTACAAATAAATCCACTTTCAATAATATTGTTATCAATGCTCAGTATGGATACTGTATTGTTTTAAAGTCAAATTGTAATGTGATCAAGGTGAAACTGTTATACCTTGTGTTTCCTTCTGTTAAGGTGCCCCCAGCATGATAGTTCATGATAGTTCTTTTTCTTCACCCATTAACACACTCTCAAGTTAGGACAAGTTGTGCTTGTGATTATGATCTGAGCATTCTCTGGCTCAATCCTTCCTCTTCCTTCATATTGAGACATGACAATCAATCCACAGGAAGCATACATTCTCTTTTGCTCCTCCCTGCTGTAAATTTTATAGGAGCAGAGAATAGATCATGGAAAAGTTTGCAGGGTATAAATCTGGTATTTTTCACTAAGGCATTTCATTACTGTTACATGCTTACATTCTCCTGTTATCAGCATCCTCAGTAATCAAAGGAGATATTTTATCATCTGCCATAGCTTTGTCTTATATCTCAAGTTGTTCACAATATGGGAGGGGAAAAATTAAGGTCACTGTATTTTGGTACCTCTTCAAACTCCACTTGTGTTTTATTTGCTAAAAGCTTAATTTATAAAACATTGGGACTTCACCTAAAAATAATACATGCAATAATGTCTCTTTTTAATAGCTTTTATTATTATTTCTAATATTAAAATGTTGAGGTTTTTAATGGGCAGATATTTCTTCCTATGAAATATTTTACCATATTAATGTGTACATTTATTTATGTTATAAATATCAAATATGGGATCAATAAACTTCTATTACATTAATAACCCACCAGAGGTTTGGAATAGTTCAAAATCTCCCTTAGGAATAAATGAGATAAGGCATAGCTTCCTTAAAATAAGTCCTGCTATTTGAATTTTCTTCCCACAGTTGCTGAGACTATTTTTTATACACATTTTTAGTAAACCCTAAATGTAATCAATACCTCTAATTTTTTCCAAGGGGGGAAATAAAGAACTTCAGCATTTCAACTCCCCCATACAAGTCTCATCAATCAAATTCTTATTAATATTTTCTAGAATTTCAATTCTACCTCTATAGATAGCTCCAAAAATTTGCCTTTATTCTTTCTGCCATCTACTTAAAGCCCTTCTTTCTTCCAACTTCATAATATTATCTTGTGTTTTTTTTCAAATTATAATTGTATCAGTCAGACTTCATGCAAATAATTAGCAGGTTTGAATATTGGTAACTAGAGCCCTACACAAACCCTGAAAGAGTTGAATGAAGCCAGTTTAAGGACTCCCCTACAAAAATCTCAACCAGAACCACCAATGCAGTCACTTTGTAGGAGCTTACCATGTATCAACTGAAAATCTCAAGAATTTCTGGGGGCAATTCTGTGAAGATGGTAATAGTTGCTGTACAGAGTTTCAATACATCCAAATCTCCACATTAAACCAGACACACAAGCAAAACCAAAGTTCATGGGCAATATTTATAACAAATCTGAGTAGGGAGGTAGAACCCTGAACTCAAGGATACAAGCAGGTGAAAACAAACTATCATTAACCACAAACCTGTACGGTATCACAGTCAGAAGAGGCAGAGGAAAGCAGCAGTGTCTGTGAAAGAACTGACAACAGGAGAACACAGGAACAGCTAATGTGAATTCACAGCAGCTGGATCTGGGAGAAGGATTGCCCAATCCAATCATGGGCAAGTACACAGGTCCCTCTGCAACGTCTGGAGATGCTAAAGCAGATCACAACCTATGAAATCTCAAAATTGACCAATCAGGGTTCACTTACAGGAAAGATTCCTCACCAAAAGAAATCTCCTGGGAGTGAAATTAAAATTGAATAGAAGAGGGATAATAGAGATGAAGAAAAGAGAAGGCCCAGGGAAAAGTGGGAAAGACAATAAAACTGTGCATTTCAGAATGTAATTTGCCATATTTCTGAAGACTACATGGAAAAAACAGAAAAGAGGACTCTAAAAAATTAAAAAGGGTTATCTTGCATCATAATTCCTTCTAAAATTTAGGAAACATAATTTGACATTGAAAATGAGCATAAGAAAATATTACAATCACAACCTAGGCAAAAAAAAGGAATATGGAGGAAAATAGCATTGTTACAAACAATGACATCATGCCAGGAAGACATAACCACAAAATAAATCAAAACAAAAGATACAATTTTTTTCATATAAAAAAACTCTGGAAAAGAAACAGAAGTAAAAGAAAACTTTTCAAAAATGAAGGCTACATCAGAAGGAATAAAAGAGCAAATAAAAACATCAATAAGGAAACTAGAGGGTAAAAATAAGACCTTATTTTCTTAAAACAAAAATAAGAAAAAGATAAGAATGATATGGCCTAAAATAATATTCATAATAGGCAAATAAAATACAACATATTTATAATAGCAGCCCCTGAAGAAGAAAGACAAATATGAGAAAAGAACAAATACTAAAAATTATTCAAGAAGCTTACATGAAATTTTTTTTAAAAGTAATATTGAAATAGCACTCTACATAACTGGAAATATCAAACTGGAATAACCCAACACCGAGTCATATTCTTGTAAAATCACTCAACTTTACAATAAAACTTCCTTTGGAGATCTATGGAAAAAGAATAAGTGATTTATAAGGGAAAGTGTAGTTTATTATTATCAGACTTCATATACAGGAATGTAATATGCCATAAAATAAGTGGGCTCACATATTTAAGATACTCAAGGGGGAAAAAATGGGAGCCAAAAACTTTTAAGCCATAAAAACTGACTTTTAAGTACAAAGAATAGAGCTAAACATTTATCACCAATATATGGATTATTATTTCCATAGGCCTTTCCTGAAGAATCTGCTAGAGAACAAGCTTCAGACAGCTAACATTACTGAAGAGATGTTGATATAAAGAATAGTGATGGGCACTAAATATATAATTACTTGTTGAACTAAGAACAAATGAAAATGAAAAGGTAGACTATAATGAGTGATGGCTACATGCTCTGACATGGTATAAACATTCAACTTGAAGTATGGGTGGAGAATGGAGAGAGCCTTTGCAAAGGTGTTAACTGTTTCCTGAGTCATATAATTAGTGGTACTGTTAGTATTGTTAATTTGAGATGTTTGTGAGTGAGTCAGTTAGGGCTGACATAAGAAAATATCAGAAATCAGGTGGCTTAAATGATAGACACATATTTCCTCACTGTCTGGAGGCTACAAGTTCAATATCAAGGTGCCATTGGGTTTGGTTTCTGGTGAGACTTATATTTCTGGCATTCAAAGGGGTGCCTACTTGTATCCTCACGTGGCCTTTTCTCTGAGTGTGCGTGCAGACAGAGATAGATCTCTAGTGTTACTCTCTCCTCTTCTTAGGACAACAGTCCTATCAAATTAAGACCTCTGGCCTTAGGACCTCACTCAACATTATTACCTTCTTAGCCTCTCTTCAAGTATAGTAATATTGGAGGATAGGGTTTCAACATGCAAATTTTGAGGCAATACAAAACAGGCTATAATAGTTAGTGTGATGTAGGATAAAGTAAATGATCATGAGATTTTCTAATTATATCATCCGTGCATATAGAATGAATATTCTCTGGGTATAGTAAAAGAGACACAGGTGTGATATAGTTAAGTATAAACCCTACCATACTTTATTTAATTTGGTAGTGTCATTGTTTACCTATATAGCATTTTATTACCAAACACACACACACACACACACACACACACACACACACACTCACATGTTCTGTTTAGTGGAATGGCCTAGATGAAATTAGAAACCCAGTGGCAACAAGTACCTCTAACACCCAGATTGTCATCCCCCACTGAAAAAAGTCAGGGTCCTTTAGAGAAATGGCTGCTGCTAGGAATTGTGCAGTAAATGTATAGGATTATCATAAGATATCTTGTCATGTTCCTTGCTAGCAAAGAAGCTATTAAAGATAGCTTGAATCATGTCAGAAAATTCAGGGCTAACATAAAAGTCTCCCACTGGTCAAAGAAGGAAAAAATGAGCATCAATAAGGAAAAGCACTGCAATGGATTTAAAATCATCAAAAGCTTTTAAATTAATGAATAATAAGAAAACTCACTCATTACCATGACAATTGGAATAAAAAGAAAAAATCAAGTATGAATGTCTTATCTTTTCTGTATGAACTGGACCACTAGAAAACCAAATAATACTTTGAAGGAAGTTCCATTCTACACAGGTATTTCTAGTTGATATTTTTTAATCATAAAAGTAGAATGCCATCACTAGGAAACCCTCAATAAAGTAATGGATCTAATCACTGAACACCTACAGCTACAACTGTTCACAAGAATAGACACAAGCAGACATTATATGCCTCCTAATGAAAGAACACACCACTGCCTGTTGTCTCGCCAAAGGATGGAACCCAGGTCTGGACAATTCTCTGAATCCACCTGCCTATCTATAGAAATAATAGTTAACAGAAGTACACACTGAACTACTCAATGAGTGTACAATCAGCAACATTTAGACTATGGAGAAATCTATAGGTTAACAATTTGGGTTCTTTAACATACATCTTCAACTGCAACATTATTATGAACCTAGCAATACACACACAGTAGACCAAAATAAAAGGATAAAGGGCAAGCCTAATACAAATTTAAAAGTAATCAATTTTTAAAAGAGAAGGGGGAAGATATATTATAGTGTATATTAATAAATAATCAAAATTAGGTCCTTTGAGAGTGGCAGTATCCCTTGTCAGTCTGTACTTCCAGGAATTAACATCATGCTTGGCTCTGAAAATGTGTTTTGTTTGTATGTTTGTTTGTGGGAGAATGTATGTGTGTTCTATTAGTGATGATTGGTGGCTGTTCTTCCCTGAATAAATGTTGATCATATGGGCAAAAAATGCAGAGGAAAGTACATGTCCTCTCTTAGTATGAGGAAGCATTCACTGTTGCTAGATGTTGCACTAAAAATTTCCCCAGGTATTTCCTGTACATAATAAAACAGTAAGATACTGATATCATGCGGAGAAACCAGGTTCCCACTGGTTATCTGAAGACACAGAGCAGGTGCAAAGCTGTGTCATGATAAGAAACACTATGTAATAAGAATGCAGAGCTCCTGCTCAGAGTGAATTTTCATTAGGAAAATATCCAAAGAGGCTTGCAGTGATGTTGCCCCATTCATCTTCTGTTTGAGACTTTAGGAAAGGGGAAACTTATTGAGAACTTAGAGAATGGCTAATTACTTTCCTGGAGGATAGAAAAACAGCTCTTAGGAAAACTGCTAGTTTCACTGAAATTTCTGGTTTTCTTTAACCTACTTGCATCCTTTCTGTTGAATAAACCACATTTCATAGAGATCATGGAAATTATTTTAATGACATTGGGGTATTCCTCTGGGCCTCAACTTATCAAATAAGCCTGCCAACTAACACCAAATAATTATCTCTGGTCCCTGACAAATAAGTATTGGAGAGTTCTAGAACTACAATCCTTTTTGGAGGTATGGTAATAATGAAATATGTCTGTCTTTATCCTATGAGTCTCACCAACCAGGAGTTTCCATAGTATGCAAAGTCAGTGGCCAACTGTTAAAAAAAATAATAAGCAAATTTTCTAAAACAACAGACACTGGTCAACTAATTATCTACCATATTTTAAAATTTCCTACAAAGCACCATGTGAGCATAGATGCAAATTACAAAGTTAACCATGATAATATTAAGGAAAAGATAGAACTCACATTCATAAAATATATAGTTTTACTCTAATAAATATATATTAAATTTATTTTATACATTTATTTATAGGCTGTCAATCAGAATACTCTTGTAAAGGCATTACATAAAATATATAAGATTATAAAAAGTAGTATGTTGAAATAGCTATTAAAATATTTTAGTTATAATATAGTAAAATAATGTACATGTTTCTTGATTAATAGATTATTAATATGTTGCAGTGGGTCTAATAACTACAATAATTTTGAAGTAATATTTCAAGATTATCTGTAACAATTATAATGAGATGAAAACATCTGATTGATATGACTAATACTACTGCGGGATTTTGTCAAAATTCATGATTGAAGAAAAGCTAAATTTCAATTAGAGGTCAGTGAAAATAAAGATGCAAATTTTCTCATCCAATTACTAGATCTTCTAAATTCTACCCAACGTCTCTTTGTGGATATTCAGCGTTAAGATTAAAAACCTCTGAATGAGAACTCTAGTGAAGATGGAGGACTGTGCAAATGCAGTGTTTGCCTTCTCTCACAATGATATCAAAATTACAACTAAACTATAGAACAACCATCACTGAGAATGGCCTGAAGTCTAGCTGAAACAAAGTCCTACAACTAAAGACATATAGAAGAATCCACCTCAAAACTGGTAGGGAGGACAAAGATGCTGAAGGGGCTGGTCCCACACTGTCGTGTGACCATTGAATATCTGGAAGGAAACTTTGGCTACAGAGGTACCCCCTGGAGGAGCGAAGTTTCCCAGCCCTACACCATGATCCACAGCCCAGAGTGTCAGTGCCAGGGAGAACAGTCTCCATGACTTTCAGCTGTGAAACCAGCAGAGATTATGGCTAAGTGAAATGAGGGCAGCTGCAGTCCCAGAGGCTCCTCTTAAAGGGCCTGTGTACAGATTTACTTGCTAACAGACTCATTCACTCTGAGCTCCAGCACTGGGCCAGCAGCTCAAAAGGTGCAAGGGACATTCAGGAAGGAACTGATTTGTCTGGCCTCAGGACGAGGACTGGAGAAACAGCTTTCTCCTGGATGGAGCAGCTGTTGGAAGCCAATGTTTCTTTGTTGAGCCCTGCTCCCTCCCAGCATGCAGACACAGGAGGCTGCCATATCTGAGTCTCCATCAACCTGGATAACACCATTCGTGCCTCCCACCCACTATGGTGATACTGAGACCCCGACCCACCCAACTTTCAGGTACAATCAAACTGTTTCCAGTGTCTTTTCCATATAAACAGCCTATACTGACTCATGCTTCACATTTTCCTAAAATATCTCAAAAATTCACAAAACCTATGCAAGCAGCATATGGCTTTGGTGTCCTGTACCTCTGTCTAAGAGGTCCTAA
>NW_017733508.1:3816-7577 GCF_001890085.2 Hipposideros armiger | reverse complement strand
TCAGCAGTAGATTAGATAAAGCAGAGGATTGAATCAGCAATTTAGAAGACAAGGTAGCAGAAAACACCCAATGAGAACAGCAGAAAGTAAAATGAATCCAAAAAAATAAAGAGAGTGTAAGGAGTCTCTGGGCAACATCAAGTGTACCAACATTCACATCATAGGGGTACCAGAAGGAGAAAGCAGAGAGAGCAAGGAATTGAAAACTTTTTGAAGAAATAATGACAGAAAACTTTCCTAACCTGGTGAAGAAAATGTATATTTAATCCCAGGAAGCACAGCCTCTAACAAGATGAACCCAAACAGGCCCATAATTAAAATTCCAAATGTTGGGGCCAGCCAAGTGGCTCAGTTGGTTAGGAATGCGAACTCTGAGCAACAGAATTGCCAGTTCAATTCCCACATGGGCCAGTGAGCTGCGCCTGAGCTGAGCTGCCGCTGAGCTGCCAACTTGCAGCTGGATGGCTCAGTGGTTAGAGCATGGGCTCTTAGCAACAAGGTTTCTGGTTTGACTCCTGCATGGAATGGTGGGCTACGTCCACCTGCAACTAAGACTGAACACGGTACCTTGAGCTGAGCAGCCACGAGCTGGAGGCCAGATGGTGACTGGACTTGGAGCTGAGCTGGCTGCGTCCTCCACAGCTAATATTAAAGGACAACAACTTGGCTGTTCCCCTTCCCCAATTCCCCAACACTGATCCCTCTACCCCAATTCCACAATTAAAAAAAAATCCAAAAGTTAAAGCCACAAAAAAAAATAGAATTTAAAAGCAGCAAGAGAAAAGCAGTTAGCTACATACATGGGAGCTTCCATAAGACTATCTGTTGATTTCTCAATAGAAACTCTGCAGGCAAGAAGAGATTGGCACAGAATGTTGAAAATGATGAAAAGCAAGGACCTACAGCCGAGATTACTCTACCCTGAAAAGCTATCATATAGAATTGAAAAACAGATAAAGAGCTTCCCAGATGAGAAAGAGCCAAAGGAGTTAATCACCCCCAAACCAGCATTATAAGAAATGTTACAGTCACTTTTTAAGACTAGTAATAATAATAATAATAATAATAATAATAATAATAATAAGAAGAAGAAGAAGAAGAAGAATATAAACAATATGAATAATAAAATTGCAATAACTGCAATATCTTTAGTTTTACTGTCGTGGCTGCCTGGACGTCCTGAATTGATTCAAAATGTTGGCCTTTCATGGTCGTTTTGACTTTGGGGAAGAGTCAGAAGTCCCACGGTGCCAGATTGGGTGAATAAGGTGAATGAGGATACACGGTAATGCTTTTATTTGACACAAATTGCCATACCAGAAGTGATGTGTGACACAGAGCACCGTCATGATGGAGGATGAAGCAAAGACATTCACAAAAGAGGACTTCAGAACTGCTTCAGAAAGTGGCAAGAATGATGGGATAGGTGTATTTGAAGTGAGGGGGAGTACTTTCAGGGGGATTAATGGCAATGTGTCATTTACTGTAATAACTTTTGTATTTAAACATTCACCATATCTTTTGATCACACCTTATATACATATATAATGATTAATATATAAACAATAGAATATTATTAAGTAATAAAATAGAAGAAAAATTTGCCATTTCTGACAACATGGATGAACCTGGACGGCATTATGCTAAGTGAAATAAGCCAGAGAAATACAAGTACTGTTTGGTATCATTAATATGTAGATTCTAAATAAAACACAAACACACACCACAAAACAAACAAACAAAAAAACCCAGAGAGCAGAATGGAGGTTGTCAGGGGTTGCAGGAACAGGAAAATGGGGATATGGGTACAAACTTTCAGTTATGAAAAAAATAAATTCTGAAAATTGAATATGCAGCATGGTGAGTTATTAATAATATGGTATCATATACCTGTAAATTGCTGAGGGTAGATCTTAAGTGTTCTAAACAAAACAAAGAGAGTTAACTAGGGCCGGCCCAGTGGCTCAGTTGGTTAAGAGCATGAGCTCTGAGCAACAGGGTCACTGGTTCGATTCCCACATGAGCCAGTCAGCTGCGCCTGAGCTGAGCTGCCGCTGAGCTGCCAACAGGTGGCAGGATGGCTCAGCTGGTGAGGGCACGTGCTCCTAACAAGGTTTCTGGTTCAACTTCCACATGGGATGGTGGGCTACACCCACCCATAACTAAGATTGAACACAGCACCTTGAGCTGAGCAGCTGCAAGCTGCCGATGGGTGGCTGGATGGCAACTGGACTTGGAGCTGAGCTAGCTGCACCCTCCACAACTAAGATTGAAGGACAACAACTTGGCTGTTCCCTTTCCCCAATTCCCAACAAAATCTAAAACAAAAAAAGAGTTAACTAAGTGAGGTGATAGATGTATTAATTATCTTGATCTTGGTAGTCATTCTACAATGTATATGTATATCAAGTCATCAGATTGTACACTTTAAATATACAGTTGTATTTTTTTCAATTATTACTCAAAGTTGGCAATAAATAAAAAAATTTAAAAAAAGAATTTCACTGTTCACTGTAGCAGGTACCAAATTCACTTATAAATACTTCCTTTCTCAAAAGACTAAGACAGAAGATTTTGATTGTATCGTCTGAACTCCTATAAATTTGTGTAATTTGATTTTAGAAAATCTTTATTGATTTCTTACTCTCTGTAAACCACTCTGTGCTTGGTGGTGCAAAGGACTCAAAGATAAGTAACACAGTCCCTGCAGTCGATAAACTTCCAATTTGTTGTTAATGGCTTAACTACCACAAGTAAAATGCAATAAGAGGTCATTCTCAAGGGTGGGAAGGAGGGAGAAAACAAGGCAGCCCTTTTGTTTGCTTTTAATCAGAATATTTAATTTCAAATAACATTTAAAAGGACATGAGATTTATAGATTTCATAAAGCAGGCAGGGGCAAAGATTAATAAATGCTACATGGTTTTATGGTTTATAAAGTACTTTCATGCCCATATCTAATTTAGCCTTTCCACAACTAGTAAAAACAAAGGTCTTATTATTCTCCTTTTTAAAGTGACATGTCCAGTGAATGATAGATTTAAAAACCCAGGGTCTGTATTCTCTTCATTACACCACATTATTTTACATTAAACAAAAGAAAACAAAACAAACAACAACATCTAAATTAAACCAATATAATGGGGCCTCTATTTAAGAGGAAAGAATTTGCCTTAAATCAATTTGTGCTGAGTTTTTTTCCTGTATGGTATATGTTAATAATATTCAGTACAACTGTAACATTAAGAGTTATATTTAAATATTTTAGATATGCTTAATTGTTTGAATAGCAAATACAATTAAGAATATTAATAATTAACATGTATGCATTATGATCTTAATATTTCTTCTACATATGACAGGGAAAACTTTATTTTTATGGTATAATTCTAATATTGATAGAAAGAAAAGAATCAACTGACTTGGCATTATATTTAAGGACTTAAGAAAAGCTATTTTCTTTTTAAAAAGTTCAATTATTTTTTTCTAATCTCTCTCTTGTTTAAATATAATTTCTCTCTACCCAATTTAGGTTTATGACATTTTTAAGTACACATTTTTTTTCCCAAAGCTGAAGTTAGCCTTTTGCATTTAACTAGTCATGGAGGATTATAGAACTTTCCACAATAGTATTACTAATCAATTTATAATCTTTTGTTGCTCAGCTCCTCAAACTACCTAAAGAAGAGATGAACAGTCTTCAGATACAACCAAATGGCAAGAGAATAAAGTTGGAAATAGTTGTGTGGTATTTTCTCTAA
>NW_017733508.1:0-1006 GCF_001890085.2 Hipposideros armiger | reverse complement strand
TTATTTTTTAAATAGGATGTTAATGGAAACTTCAATTTAATTTCTGTTCTTTTATAAAAACAGTATCTACTAAACAATTTATCCTTTTCCAACTGATTATTTTATGGCATGTATGGTATATATTATATCATATTCCCAATTGTAATGGGTTTGTTTCTAAATTTTATACTTCATCCATTAGCTTATCAATTCTTCTATGCATATTTTCACTCTCTACTAATATCTCATAAGAGTAATCTTCATCTGTCATATTTTCCAAATTTTTATTAGCATGATTCTTCTACTTATATTGGAAATATTTATCCAATGTCCAAAAAATGCCTGCTGGAATTTTCACAAGAACTGCAATGAATTTATAAATTCGGTTTTGGAGAAAGATCATATTTACAATATTCAGCAATACAATTAATGAACATGTTATACTTTCCCATTCATCCCTATATTTTATGTTTCCTAGTAGATTATCTGCAGATTTTTGTGCATTATTTTGTTCAATATCATTTGAATATTTTATGTTTTGTGTTATTTTCTTGGAAATTGTGAATTTTTTTTGCTTATTATTGCTGATATTGAGAAATGACTTCAATTTTGAATTTTTATCTTTATCTGGAAACACTAATGAAGTATATCATTATTTCTAATAGTTTTGTAATTAATTGTGGTATTTCTCTATGTTGATAATTATGTTATCTACAAAAATTGTCATTATTTTCTCCTTACCTTCCTGTAATTATGTTCTATATTTTTCAACTCTTACTGCATTGAATAGCTCTCCCAAGATTAATTTGAAAAATAATGGAAATAGAAGTTATTCTTTTTGTAAGAAGCTACTAAAAAATTGTGTTTTGAGAATGCTGTTTTCTGTAAGTCTTTTGGTATGTGGGCTCTTAGTTAAGGAAGTTATATTCTCTTGCATCATTCATAATAATAAATAAGTGCTGAACTTAATCAAATGATTTCCCTGCAAGTACTGAAATTCTAATAGTTTAATTTTCACTATTAGTCC
>NW_017731566.1:2552815-2558863 GCF_001890085.2 Hipposideros armiger | reverse complement strand
AGCATAAAGTGTTCTTGTTCCCCAGCAGTTTTTACAAGGCGTTTATGGACCCGGGACAACCTAGGACAACACTCGGCTTATGGGGCCGGCTGCGCAGACAATGGGGGCCAAGAGGCAGGTCAGCACAAGGGCCCTGTGATAAAGGACGCAAGGGTGAAAAAAACTGAGGACCATTCACCCCCCTGCAGGGGTCGGGTCCTCCCTCCCCCACCCTGTTACCATGCAGCTCGGCCCTGGGAGGAACCTTCAGCTCCACAGACAGGGTGGGCCACACCGCATCATGACCAGGTTCCTGGGGCCTGGGAAGCCCACCACCATTCACGTTTACATGTAGACACAAAACCATCCAGAGAGGGCCTCTGAGTCGCTGCCTGCATAGCACCAAGGACCCTGGGAATACCTTGGGCTCCCACAGACCACCAGTTGTTTCAACCAGCCCACACGCTTCATAGCAATTAATTTGATGTCCCATTCTTACTCACTAAAGACGGCCATAGCTAGGGTCTGGCGTGTGTGAGCCAATCACACGCTGATGTGATTCCAGCCGAGAGCAGAGACACTTGGCGCTTTGTTCCTCTGTCTCAAGTAACCCTGAGATTTCCATGTTTTGTTTGAATGTAGCCACCACTTACTGAGAACTTAACATGTTCAAGGCCCCCAGGGGAAGGGCTTAATGTGATCTCATTCACGCCTCACGGCACACTAGGAGGTGAGCTTGTCACCCTCAACCCATGTCACACTAAGGAAGGGATCAGGTTGAGAACAGCCCAAGGCCACACAGGTCAGCGATGGGCCCGGGATTCCAACCCTGATCCAAGGAAGTCTCACTGGGCTTCATCGACCCCCACATCCATGTCCAGCCCTCCTGAGAGGTGACCCAGATGCCAACTTGGCGACAGAGCAGCCAGCTCCATCTGGCTCAGTCAAGGAGAGCTGCCTGGAGGTGGCAACATCTGAGTCAGGTCTAGAATGACGATGAGTAGGGTTTGGCAGAAAGAGAGGAGGGACGAGAAAAAGGAGCCAGCTTAAGGGCCCGAGTATGACATGCAGGAACCAGAGGCTCTGGGTGCCACTGTGCAGGTCCTTGGAAGGCTCTGAGATTTGGGGCTCAGCCCTATTGGTATTGGTAATAGTAACAGCTACCACACAGCCAATGCTTCTTATGTGCTTTATAGAATTAGATTTTATCTTCCCAAATACCCTCTGAGAGAAGAACTATTATTTTCCCAGTAGACTGAGATATGGGGAGGTGAAGAAACTTGCTGACTGTGTGATCTCAGACAGTCAGCAAGTCAGCGCTGAAACCGGGTCTAAAACGTGCGTTTCATTTGCAGCCAATGTCCAAACACTCGGCCACTAGATCACGCAGACAGCCTGTGAAAGGGTGGGTTTGCACAAGCTGGCAGAAACAGCGTTGGACTTGGAATGGGGAAACCCTGGTTGCATCCTCAGCTCTGTCACTCAGTTCTTCTCAAGGAAGCCTCTCCTTTGGTCAGAGGCCGATGACTGACCCCACCTCTGGGCATCTCCATAAAACGGGGCCCGCAGCTCACTGGGCAGTGGGCAGGGTTGGGGAGGCTAACTGTGGCAGACAGAATAACGACCCCGAAGATGTCCGTCCAATCTGTGTCCCCAGAAGTGTGACTTTACATGGTAAACACTTTATAGATGCAACTAGTTAATGATCTAGAGATTGAAAATGATCCTGGATTATCTAGTGGGCCTAACGGAATCACAAAAGTCCTTAAAAGCGAGAGGCAGGAGGGCCAGAGTCAGAGGAGATATGACGACGAAAGCAGAGGTCAGTGCGATGGGCTTTGAAAATAGAGGAAGGGGACACAAGCCAAGAGAAGCAGGCGCCTGGAGAAACTGGGACAGGCCAGGAGTGGGATCCTCCCGGAGCCTCCGAAAGGAGCGCTGCCCTGCGCGTAGCTGATGTTAGTCCCATGAGCCTGGTTTTGGACTCATGACCTTTTAGCTCTGTGTTCAGCCACCAAGTTTGTGGTCATTTATTACAACAACCACAGACTCTCACAGTGGTTCTCGCACCCCATTCCCAGGGAAGAGAGTCCAGCTGGGACTCAGCACCCTGCAAATTCTACAGAAGAGCCTCCTTTGGTTAAAGCAAAATGATTTTGACTCCGTCTGTGTAGAAAACAGGCTTCCGATAATCCCATTCTATTCCTATGCAGGGTTTTTTAAAAAGGAGCCGGAAAACACATAATGACTTTAAACAGCACCAGACTCTCCCTGCTGCCCCCAAATGAAACACATTTCCTTCTCAGAGAGTGATTTTAAGGTGTTTTCTGACAAAACTGGGTCTATTTGGGTGGAGGCTGCTGCCCCTCACCAAGTAACCCCATGTGCCCGTCGGAGCCAGGCTGAAGTGACAGCACTGGGAAAGGGAGCGCTGTTGGCCGAGCAGGGGCTTTGGCAGCGGTGAGAGTTCAAGGCTTTGGACAGGGAGCTTTCCAAGAGCTATAAATATAACAAATCAACCATGTGAGCAAGGGGTGTGGACATGTTTTATCAATAAGCCTAATGAAACTGTATAGGGAGCAGAGGCAGGGACAGAGCGAAGGAGACACTGCCCACGCAAACTGCCCACAGGACAGAAAACAGTGTCCAGCGGACATTCCTGGACAAGGTGGCGCATCAGTCCTTGGCCACTGGGTCTGCCTCCTCCATCAGTGCTTGGCCCAGGCACAGTCGGACGTGGTAAGCAGAATCCCTACACACCTGACCTGCATCCTACCGGCCCCCAACCGGTCACACCCCTGCCAGGGAAGCCGGCAGTGTGGGAACAGAGGCCACAACAGCAGGACCAGAGATGTTCAAGCCTCTTCTAGAAGCCAAGGCAAGTCGCTGCCCATCTCTGGGTCTGTTTCCCCAGCCCCATCCAGAGCACCCACCAGCTCTCCCCACTTCCTCTCTCCCAAATTCTGATCAAGGGAACTTCTCTCTGCTCGAGGTTCTCGGGCTCTTCCTTGCTCCCTGGCTCTCAGAGGTGTCCTTGAACTTGACCTTGTTTCTTGATCTAGGGGTCAATGGATCCTTCATTCTTAACTCTCTGCCTCCCCAGGCTTTGCTTGCCTTTCTCCTGTCTCTTCAGAATCTTTACCCTTTGTCTTGTTTTGCCCCCCGCCCCCTCTGCCAGAGACAATCCAGAGACAAGGATGAAGGTTCAGGCAGTTTATTTGGGAGGTGGTCCCAGGAAGCACAAGGAAAAGCAAAAGAGTGTGTTGTGGGTTGAATTCTGTCCCCCAAACAGATATGTTAAAGTCCTAATTCCTGTTGTCTATGAATGTGGTCTTATTTGGAAATGAGGTCTTTGCAGTAATTAAGGGTCAAGGTCTTTACACGTAATTTACTTGTAAGCTAAGCTGAGGTCACACTGGAGTAAGGTGGGCCCTTAATCCAGTATGATTGGAGTCCTTTATAAGGAGAAGAGACACAGAGACAGACCTACAAAGAGGAGAATGCCGTGTGAAGGCACAGACACACAGGGAAGACGGCCACCTGAAGACGGAGGCAGAGATCACAGGAATGCAGCCGCAAGCTAAGGAGCGCCAAGTGTTGTCGGCAACACCACAAGCAGGAGAGACAGGAAGCATGGATGGCTGACACCTTGATTTTGCGCTTCCAGCCGCCATAATTGTAGAATAATAAATTTCTGTTCTAAGCCACCCAATCTGTGGTAGTTTGTTACAGCAGCCCTAGGAAACTAAGGATTTATATTAGAGGTTCTGACCCTCTGATCAATGCCATTGTTTTTGGCCACCCCGCATCTTTGCATGTCCTTTCCCCCTTCACGTAGCTTTGGAAAGTCAGAGACCCCATTCCATTATGGAGGCTGAAAGTGCCAGAGGCCTGCTTCCCAGCCTCCTTTGCAGCCGGGGCCACAGGCATTTGATAAGGGTTGTGCCAATTAGGCACATGTGGAAACCAGTGACACGAAGAGTCTGAGATTGTGTGGGCATCATACTGGGGAGATCAGGGACAGCAGAGATACTCACATGTCAGTTCTAGAGGCTTCCGGAGTTGGGTTCAAGCAGTAATGGCCAGCCTGTTCACTGTCGGGAGCCCCTAGCACACATGGAGGTGTCAGTTCCCACTGGAGGTCTAAGGCATCCCCCCGGGGCAGCTCTGCAGAGTGATTTTGAACATTGTTCCTGGCTGTACAGCCTCCAAACTGAGTTGTCCAACCCCTCCAGAGATCCTGGGAGCTGCTCAATATCCTTTAATACATTTCCATTTTGCTTTAATGAGCAGAATTAGCTTCAGCTGCTTGCAGCTAAGCTCCCTTGATTGATACACGGTATAATGCATACAGCTTTCATCTTTGCTTGCAGTCCCTCTGGCTGGAGGATTCTGGTGGGAGGCTGTAGGTGTGGCCAGGGACTGAGCTCTGAGGAATCTCTCACATTCAATGCTGGCTCATTTCTCTTTCCAACGAGTGCTGCTGTGGACTGAATTGGGCTCCCCCAACCCAAAATTCAGCTATTGAGGCCCTAACCCCTATTGTGACTGTATAGAGACAGAACCTTTACGGGACAATTAAAGTGAGATGAGGTCATAGTGGTGGGGCCTAATCTGATAGGACTGGTGAGCTTATAAGAAGAGGAAGGGAGAAAGGGAGATCCCCCTGACATGTGAGGACAAAGAAACAAGGCACTGCTCGCAAGCCAGGGAGGAAGGCTCTCACCAGAAACCAATTGTGTCAGGCCTTGATCTGATTTTACAGCCCCCAGAACTNATCCCCAGCTCCCTACAGGTGATGGATGTGAGCAAGACGAATGTATTAATATCACCCTGTCCATCCTGACTCCTCGGTGGCCGGCCTGCTGGGAGCTGTGCCCAGCAGAAGCGAAGGAAAAGTCCTCTGCCACAGGTCCTTGTGCCTCTCTGGGCTGAGCAGAAACACAAGGGTTCTGGGTGGCTGCAGAGCCCCAGAAGTGAGACCGGTAGCTGGTGCCAAGCACCTCTGTCTATAAGGTGATCAGAATAACTGCAGTTCAGAGCTCCTGGGGCGCTCACTGCCCCAAGCTCCGGAAAGTCTTCCTCTGAGGATTCCAGGGCCTTGCACTCTCTTGCACCTCCTTCCCCCGCCCCACCCCCAGCTGCTGCCTCCCCAGTGCCTACCTCATAAATGTTGGGGTTCCCTCGTGGTCCATCCTCGACCCTCTTCTGTGTCTGCCCTCTTCCTGGGCCGCCTTCATCACCCTGCTTCGGAAACCCCGTCTGCTTCTAACCCACCACGGGGCCACAGACCCAGTTCACCGTGTAGCTGACAACTGTGCTGTGGACCTGGCTACTGCAGTGGCTGGAGAACTGGGGGTGCGCAGACTCTCACCCCCAAAACCCACAGAGTCCCCATCTGAGTCCTTGACCTCCAGGGGAAGCAAGCCAGAAACGGAGGCAGTGCCTTGCCTGAGCCTCAGGCTTGGCAGCCAAGGAAGGCCTGAGAGCCCCACCCGCAAGGACCTCGCCCTTGCCTGGCCACCCGCTGTAGTTCTAGGGTGGCCTTGGCACCTCCAGATGGTCCTCACCATGAGCTGTCATTATGCAGTGGTGAAGTCCCCGATTGACACCCTCTTGTTCAAACACCCACCCAGACACGCCCATGTGTAAGCCACTATTTAAACCACAGGGGATTCCTGACCCCCTGCTCGCCACTGTGATGAGGCCCGAGGCTAGGGACAGGTCCAGTCTGGGACACAACCTCCCCCCACCCCCTCCCACCCCTCCTGGAACACAGGTGACAATCTCTATTCTCACATCCCGCCCTTCCAAACCATCCTTCCTGTAGCTGCCATATTGGCCTTCCCAGCACCCCAGACCGTGAGCACAGGATCATCTCTTCTGCATTTATCTCCCTCAAATTCTTTCTGGAATCAACTGATGCCTAAGTAAATAAAGAGCAAAATGCAAGAAGATTACATTTGTAATGTAAATAAGATTATTCAGGCCACTGTCCCTCACCCCCCAGACGTTACATGCTAAGATTCTGTTTGTACGCATCTGAATATCTACATATTTTTATAGAGA
>NW_017731566.1:2547768-2550214 GCF_001890085.2 Hipposideros armiger | reverse complement strand
TCCAGCCCCAGAAAGGAGAATGAAATCCTTTCGCTCAGCTCCTGAGCTCTGCGGAGACAGGCAAATCATCAAAGAAGAGCTGAGGACAGTGGGTGGAAATCTAATCCACCTGCTTAGGGAGCGAACGGGCCTGGGTGGGTATCCTTCCACCTAGCTCCTGCGGGCTCCTGCTTTTGTTTCAGGTGCTTTATTAGCTGTGCTACTGAACCAAGCCAACACAGGAGCCAGCCCTGAGCCCCTGAGGGCTCACCCCGACACCCCACACCCAACATTGCAACATCGCAGTGCAGGCCGTTGAACATGACTGGGGTCCCAGAGCCCACTCTGGCCACAAACACTGCAAAGCCAGAGCACCCGGGAATTGGGAGGTCCCTGTGGACAATGATGAATCAATAACTAACGGGGTAGCATGTAAGTCCCCCAGCAACCTCAGCCCCCAGAGGGATGTCTCAGCCTCGAGCCTCGCGGTTCCCCAGCAGTAACTGAGTTGATGACGCAGGCACCCTTCCTTCCTTGGCTCACGTGTCCACTCCAAGTGCTTTGGGGATGGATCACCTCCCAAACTCAGGGTCTCCCTCCAATCCTGGTCTCAGGATCTGTTTCTGGGAGGCAGGCAGGAGGGAGGTAGGGAGGTAGGGAGGTCAAACCAAGACAGAGGCAAAGGCTCGGAGGCTGAGAGAGGAAAGTTTGCTTCAGAGAAGTGCTGTTCTACAGCAGAGGAGAGAAGGGAGGTGGGGAGGAATTAGGGTCTCAGGGCACCCACATGTCATTTCATTCTCACTGTGGTCCTTTTAGGGTAGCTGTTATTATGCCCATTTCTCAAATTCCCCAAGTCCCCAACCAGGGATAGGTGGGGTGTAATTCAAACCCGGGTCTCTGGCTCCAGAGCCCAGGTCCCAGACCCTGGCCCATGACGCTTCCAGGCGGGGAAGGGAGAGCTGGAAGAAATAGCATGCTCCCCAGAAGTGGAGCATTTTCAGCCATGAAGGTAATATGGCCCCATCAGGTCCAGGAGATTGATGAGAGGGTGATCAGTGGCAGGATGGTGTTCTGCCCCCTGGCCCCCACCTGGGACAGGCCCCAGTGTGCCTCAGCGGCCCAGCTCAACCCCCACACTGAACAGCCTCAACTCCCTCTCTCCCCTTATCTCAAAAAGCCCAGCGCTCAGCTTTCTCTTTAAAAGCTCGGCTAATTAGAAACATATTTTGTTTTCTCAGGGGAGGCAGCTGTGGGATAAAAGTCGGAAGTGTAAACTCTGGTGGTGGATGAATCATCGTGTTGCTGTTTATTAATTTTTCTTACAGCGAAGTTTTTATGGTTTTCTGAAAACAAAGAAGAATAAGGCTCCTCTCTCTCTCGTTATTAGCAATGACTCTTTGGGGTAGAGTTCACAAGACTGAGATGTTGCTGAAGCAGTCTCCAGGGGTTGGGGGAGCCGGTAGCTGATAACCAAGTGCCACATCTACCGCAGGGCCAGCGAGCGCATCTGTCGGAGGGGAGACTGGAAGAGGGCAGTCGGCGCTGCAGAACCCCAACTTCTTTCATTTGCACATTGCAGGTGTTCAATTAGTATGTGCTGGGTGAGTGAATTAACTGATTCAACTAAAACCTGTTTGACCAAGGAAATTAAAATAATTGACCTATCATGGCCCATTAATAAGATGGAACTTAATATAGCCATAAGCTTAATGGCTGGGAGAATATTTAACAAAGAGGGAAAGTATTCCTCTTCCATTATTTAATGAAAAGCAAATTATAAAAAAAAAAAGTGTGTAGAGTAGGATCCAAGCTTTATCTTAAAAACATAACAGACACATACATAAATATATGGCAATACACTAAGGCCTCAATGTTGTCGGTTGGTTCTTGGAATTGCAGCCACATGACGTATGATGAAGCCAATTTTGTCACAGTCTAATTGATATAAACACGAGTTATCTCATCAACATTATGAGGAAACGCTGTTATTCCAGGACCCTCTGTGTAATGTGAATGTAAGGACACGCACCAGTGCTGATGGCAGCTTTCTCTGGATGGTGAGGTAATGAACGGTTTGTAATTTCTTCCTTATCTTTCCCTGTATTTTCCAGTTTTCAGTAATGAGCATGTGCTGCTTCAGAAATCAGGGAGAAAAATGTTCTTGTGACAACAACACGAAATATCAGAAAGTGACTGAGAGCTCAACAGCACAGTGGTTACAAACAGTTACATGGGGCCAACATGGCCCTGACCGCTGGGCTTGATCCCAGCTCTGTTCCTGGCTAGCTGATCATCTTGGACAAGTTTCCTAACCTCTCTGGGCCTGAGTCTCTGCACCTGATAATAGCAGCACCTCCACTGTGGACTACTGTGAAGACTAAATGAGTTATATCTGTGAAGTTCTGAGAACCCTGGCTGGCATAAGCTGGCCTCATTAAGAGGCTTTAGCTGCTGCTGTTGTTACTAA
>NW_017731566.1:2543642-2546633 GCF_001890085.2 Hipposideros armiger | reverse complement strand
AAAAGGCACTCAGGCATTAGCCTATGAGAGAGCACACAAGATCTCGATGGATAAAATGTTGGCTCTAGTAACAGCACAAAAGAATATGTGATAAAATGGGTAGGCGTACCCCATCCATGGGTGGCACAGCTTAACACTGCCAAGGCGAATTTTCCTCAAGCTCACCCGTAAATTAAAAACAATCCCACCAAATCCGCAGCAACCCACTTTCAGGAACTTTACAAACTGACTTGAAAATTCCTATGAAACAATAAAAATTCTCGAAGGCCTAACAGATGGAAGAAGTGGTATTAGCAAGGGGACGGATAAGACGATCCAGGAAACAGAATAGGAATTCCAGAATCGCACCAAAATGATAGAAGTGGCATCAAAATTTAGAGAGGACATGATGAGTTCTTTAGGAAACGATGCCTTAGTGTTACATTAGCTCACTATGCAAAGACCATCCTCCAAATGGGGAGCCCCCGGCCCAGCGCTGCACCCACATTTTGACTCACTGACCACATTTACCACCAAAAAAAAATCATGTTGCCTTTTTAACAATCATTGGTCTGGATACTGCAGTGTGTCTTCCAATTTCAATACACACACGTGGTATTTTTCAATATTGAATGCACATCGAGCTGATGGCATCCAACCTTCTCCTGCGTGGAAGAAAGCAAAGTCCTAAATGAAAAGCAGATTCTTGAAACCCTTGAGCTGAGTTAAGCAAGCAAATAATCAGGCTGCTTCAAAGGCGAGATAAGCCACTGGAGCACTCAGCTTCCCAAAATGCAGAGGTGATCTCCCCCAAATGAACAGATGCCACCCGGGTCCAACAAATTGGCATCGAGAGAGTAAGAAACAAAACGAGGTATAAAGAGAAGCACTTGCCCTGAATAGTAACTTCCTTCAGAAATAAAACTGCGGATTATGAAGAACGTCAATAAGAGCACTAAAAGCCCTTTAGATGCAACTGTCAATGGTATTTGAAAAGTCTTCCTATTGCACATAAAAAAACATAAAAACGAGAAATTTTTGATATGATATAGTATAATATAATAATATAATATATACACAAACACATACATAGTCCCAAAAGTTTAAGGAACAGAGAGAAAAGCAGAAACCAGTGGTGGGAAAGAATCACTTCCAAGGACTAGAATTCAGGGGGACGCAAGGGGGAAACACACAGGAAAGGGGTCGAAGGTCTTAAACAATATATATCAGCGTCCCGGCCCCCATCCCTGGAAACCTGAGCGTCCCGCCAGGACTCAGGGCAGAGCCCAGCAGGGCCAAGCCAAGGGGACTGCAGCGCCAGCGCAGGGGCCCTAATTAGGGGTACACAAAGCCTGTGAGCAGAACCACTGCAGGCCCCAGCCCTGCGTCGGGACAGGCTTAATGGTCTGGGCTGGAGTCGCCACCAGCATAAAGTGTTCTTGTTCCCCAGCAGTTTTTACAAGGCGTTTATGGACCCGGGACAACCTCAGGACAACACTCGGCTTATGGGGCCGGCTGCGCAGACAATGGGGGCCAAGAGGCAGGTCAGCACAAGGGCCCTGTGATAAAGGACGCAAGGGTGAAAAAAACTGAGGACCATTCACCCCCCTGCAGGGGTCGGGTCCTCCCTCCCCCACCCTGTTACCATGCAGCTCGGCCCTGGGAGGAACCTTCAGCTCCACAGACAGGGTGGGCCACACCGCATCATGACCAGGTTCCTGGGGCCTGGGAAGCCCACCACCATTCACGTTTACATGTAGACACAAAACCATCCGGAGAGGGCCTCTGAGTCGCTGCCTGCATAGCACCAAGGACCCTGGGAATACCTTGGGCTCCCACAGACCACCAGTTGTTTCAACCAGCCCACACGCTTCATAGCAATTAATTTGATGTCCCATTCTTACTCACTAAAGACGGCCATAGCTAGGGTCTGGCGTGTGTGAGCCAATCACACGCTGATGTGATTCCAGCCGAGAGCAGAGACACTTGGCGCTTTGTTCCTCTGTCTCAAGTAACCCTGAGATTTCCATGTTTTGTTTGAATGTAGCCACCACTTACTGAGAACTTAACATGTTCAAGGCCCCCAGGGGAAGGGCTTAATGTGATCTCATTCACGCCTCACGGCACACTAGGAGGTGAGCTTGTCACCCTCAACCCATGTCACACTAAGGAAGGGATCAGGTTGAGAACAGCCCAAGGCCACACAGGTCAGTGATGGGCCCGGGATTCCAACCCTGATCCAAGGAAGTCTCACTGGGCTTCATCGACCCCCACATCCATGTCCAGCCCTCCTGAGAGGTGACCCAGATGCCAACTTGGCGACAGAGCAGCCAGCTCCATCTGGCTCAGTCAAGGAGAGCTGCCTGGAGGTGGCAACATCTGAGTCAGGTCTAGAATGACGATGAGTAGGGTTTGGCAGAAAGAGAGGAGGGACGAGAAAAAGGAGCCAGCTTAAGGGCCCGATTATGACATGCAGGAACCAGAGGCTCTGGGTGCCACTGTGCAGGTCCTTGGAAGGCTCTGAGATTTGGGGCTCAGCCCTATTGGTATTGGTAATAGTAACAGCTACCACACAGCCAATGCTTCTTATGTGCTTTATAGAATTAGATTTTATCTTCCCAAATACCCTCTGAGAGAAGAACTATTATTTTCCCAGTAGACTGAGATATGGGGAGGTGAAGAAACTTGCTGACTGTGTGATCTCAGACAGTCAGCAAGTCAGCGCTGAAACCGGGTCTAAAACGTGCGTTTCATTTGCAGCCAATGTCCAAACACTCGGCCACTAGATCACGCAGACAGCCTGTGAAAGGGTGGGTTTGCACAAGCTGGCAGAAACAGCGTTGGACTTGGAATGGGGAAACCCTGGTTGCATCCTCAGCTCTGTCACTCAGTTCTTCTCAAGGAAGCCTCTCCTTTGGTCAGAGGCCGATGACTGACCCCACCTCTGGGCATCTCCATAAAACGGGGCCCGCAGCTCACTGGGCAGTGGGCAGGGTTGGGGAGGCTAACTGT
>NW_017731566.1:2525007-2539497 GCF_001890085.2 Hipposideros armiger | reverse complement strand
GTTGTACACATTTTCCCACATCATTCATATCCTTTGGAAGCCTGGTTTTTAATATCAAGCAACGCAAAATGAGGATTTCCTTTTTTTTTTTTTTTAGCCATCCTCCTATTGTTTGACACTTAGGCTATTTCCCATTTTCCACCTTATAAGTATGCTGTAAAAGCATATTTGTACACAGAATTTTAACTGCGTCATAGATTATTTTCCTGGGGTGGATTTCTAGAAGTAAAGTGAGTAGGACGTAGCTAGTTTTAGAGATCACCAATGAGATGCTGTTTTAAAGCAACACCTGTACGCTTTTTAAATCCCCCGTTTCACTGTTAACCAATCATTGTTGCCTGAAATTCGCCCATTAATTTAGTGCTGTGGATTAGGTGTTAATGGTAAGCATTCTCTGCTTATTTTTCTTATTTAAAACAAGCCTGTCACATGGATAAGATTATTGCCCAGTTTTAGCGATGGGGGAAACTGAGGTTCAAAGAAGGCTTGCAACTTGCCAAAGGCAACACAGCTAGAAAGGGTGGAGACAGGGTGTGCTCTAGGTTTGTCTAACTCTTAAGTCCTACGCTGTTCTTCTGCCATGAAACAGTCCTTGGTGGGTGGAGGTACGACTTCCTGCTGGGAGTCCTACCTAAAAATAATTCCCTGTGCTGGTGCCTAGGACACTTTCTGTGTAACACCATGAGATATCCCACCTGAAGCATATTCTTAATTATTTTGGGCCCTGGATCATATGGGTTACACCTTAAGAACATCAGGGTTGGTTGCACTGAGGACCCTTTCTAAGCAGAGCAGAGTTGTGTGCATCTATGAGGAAAGGTTCTATGTGGAGGAGAAGCCCTGTTAACGGAGCAGCTCCTAGTCTGGGACCTTTGAGGTGCCAATTACCCCTTTGGTCAATAAAGTAGCAGCCTGGGTACTGGTTACTGTTTCCTCCCATGGCACGGTCAGGTCCCCCTCCAGGGGCAACATCAGAGTGACAAAGGGAAGAGCAAGTGCTGAACAGGCCATGTTCACCAAACTCCCCCTCAGCTCTGAGAGGGCAAAAGAGCCTTTAGAGGTTTGGGCAACTATATCAGAAGGGTGCGGGGAGGAGGGTGCAGAAACCTCAGACCAAAACAGTGGCTCTGAGGACCCAGGGAGGTTCTGGGAATTGTGTTTTAGAGCTGGGTTTGTTGTTCCTCTTCCGGCCGTGCCCAGCATGAAGGGCCTGTAGTTAAGTGGGGGCCTGTGCGACGTGCTACAGAGGGTCTGGCAGAAGAGGGACCCTGAAAGGGAGAAGGCCGGCATGCTGAGATGCTGAAGACCCTGGTGAAGAGGGGGGGGCCCCAGGGGGGTGGAAGCAGGGAGTCGAGCCGGGCCTGACAAGTCAGGTGCTAGGGGACAGGGTGGTTCTTTGCCCCCAGCTATCTCTCGTGGATCACATAGTATGCATTGCTCACCTCCCATAGCCCCTCAGCAGCGCTGGGCCCAATGGTCAGGTCACTAAATACCTGGACGCTAGGGCCAGGCATGACAGGTGCTAGTGGATTCCAGGGAGCGGGAGCTGGAGCTCGTGTCTGGGAGGGAGACTTGGTGGAGTGGGAGCCAAGGGCTAAGTGCCATGACCGCGCCGTGTTCAGCAAGTCAGCACCCACCAGGGCCCCCACCCTCAGCGCACTGACCCTCGACCGGGGCTCGGCCACTGTGACCGAAGGCCCTTCCCCTTCCAGTCCCCTTGGATCCCCTTCACTCGAGTTACCGCAGAGGCAAAGTTCGTCCGTCCCAGAGCCTTTGGCTGCCTTCCGCTTCCTCCCGAATGCACCATTAAGGACATCACATTATATAATTTCCTCCCAAATTATAGCAAATGGGCTCGATGGCGAGGCGAAGGGCTGGAGGAGATGCTTTCATTTCCTCACAACCGTCATTGTGGGTTTTTAGACAAGGAGAACTTGACTTCTGCAAAAAGGTGGCAAAGTCAAGCTCATCCTAAGTGTCCATCCCCTTAGCCCACTAAAATCCTGTCTGGAGTGCCTCAGTGGATGACAAAGCCCGCTGAGCCTCCAGGACTGGGATCCCCCTTACTGCCCCTAGCCCATTATCCCATGCAATGTTGAAGCCTTGTGAGCCTGAATATAAAGGAACTCTTTATTATTCCACTTCCAAGAACTGGTATGTGCTCCAGCCCCCACCTCTGGGCACCCCCTCTTAAGAGGTGCAAAGTGGGTGTTGTTCTCAGAAGCCGCTGCAGGAGTGGTTCACAGAAGTTATACCTGAGTTTTCTCTCAAACATGAAAACATCCCCCAAAAAAGCCTTGGGAGATTGTGGCTCTGCCCCTCTCTCTGGGGTGGTGCTCGGGGTCTCCAGGGGACAGGGATGGGGCTTCCTGGCCAGGCCGCCATGCTTGTCTCCGAGGACCTGGCTGTTGGCACCAAGTAACACCCAATATCACGCCCTCTTGTGAGGTGATCACCACACGGGGGACCCTTCAGTCTTCAGGGCCTCCCTGCCCGGTGCCCTTCGGGAGCTCTCCCCTCCTGACTCTGCCACCCGG
Source organism: Hipposideros armiger (assembly GCF_001890085.2). Classification (NCBI taxonomy): domain Eukaryota; kingdom Metazoa; phylum Chordata; class Mammalia; order Chiroptera; family Hipposideridae; genus Hipposideros; species Hipposideros armiger. The sequence goes on along the minus strand of NW_017731566.1, from coordinate 2,536,960 downwards.
TGCCCACCGTCCTCCCGTTTCCTGAATCCGCTCGGTGTTCATGGCGATTGGCCGAAGGCCCAGCTCTTACCCTGGGAACTGACAGTTTTGAAGAAATGGAGAAACAGAAGTGAGTAAGAAGATGGTGGTAAGGAGACCCCTCCCTCTCCTGCTTCCTCCCTGAAGTGGCTACAGACTCCCAGCCAGTGGGGGGCTGGGAGGGGGGAGTCCTCTGCAGACCGTGGGCCCCCGTGGCCAGTGTTCAGTGGGTATCTGGTGGGGTGTGACTGTGGCCTGGTGGCTTCCCAGGTTTCCACGTCCACATCTGTAAAATGGGCCCACAGATTATATAATAGCTACATACTCATACGTACTATCTGCAGCCAGGGAGAAGCCCTGCGTCCCATCACCAAGCCTCGGGGCCTGACGTCCTCTCCTTTGCTGGTCATACTTCTACCCCAGCTACCAGACCCCATTTAAAGGTCACCTCTTCCACGCACCTGCCTGTCACCCCAGCTCCTCTTCCATCCTGACTTGCCTGAGTGTTACTGTTTTGGTCTCTCCCTCCCCATGAACTTGAGATTCTGTCTTCCCTTAGCTCCCGCCCTCCGGCCCCAGGCACCGTTGCTGGCACTGTAAGAACCCTACAAACTCTGGATGAAATTGAAATTGCTGGTCAATTTTTGAAACTAATCCACCTCAGGCTTTTCTTGGCAGTTGTCTGTAAATTGATTCAAGATGCTGGCTGGGGAGGGGGCAGGTGTGCTGAGGGAATCAAGGAAGCCAACCCCTGCCCCTCCGTCTGAAAACCCTCCAGACTCTGACTCCATGGGAGAAGCTAGCTTCTGCACTGGAATAAATATGCAGTTCCCCGTGAACATCAGTGTTGTAAGCACAATAAATCCCTAGAAACAGAGGCACCTCTCGCAGCACTGCTGTCGGAAGCGCTGTGGGAAAGGCAGTGACATCAACACCACCGCCCTTCAGAGCTGACCCTAGGGGGAAGGGGGTGAGACCAAAGCCCGTTCTGGGAGGTTCCTGTTTAATTGATGCGTGCCCTCCTGGGGTTAGCACTGTGCTGAATGCAGGCTGGAAAGACCCGAAGATACTGCTGGTGGGAAGGTCAGGTGGTGGCCTGGGTCACAGTCAGCAGTCAGAGCCCAGACTGGCACCCAAGGGGCGGTGAAGATAAGCCCCACCTATGATCAAAGCTGCAGAAGGCAGCACCCATCTCACCCTCACAGCAGCCCCCAACCTGTCACTCAAAGCACCAGAAACCTATCTCGCTTTCTGCTCCTGATGAAAGCCTGTTAGCCGAACAGATAGACTTCAAAAAGCCAAGGGGAGCGTCCTGGTCTCCGGGGGGGGGGCGCTCTCTGTAGTATCCACCTCTGCACCCCCCTGCCTTGCACACAGGAGGCACTCGATAAAGTTTGCTGAATTATGGGTCCCAAACTCCCAGTGCTGGCAGTGGGTCAGCACTGAACACGTAGTCACAACTTCGAGGTCTGATTCAGTCCCAGGAAAAGAAATCTGTCAGCGGTCGTCCTAGAATGAAACCACTCCCTACGCAGATGGTGGGTGGTGCTTCTCTTCATCTCATCACGGCCACACCTCCTGGGTTTGATCCTGGAAACTTTGCTCCAAGGGTTCTCCACCCCGACGAGCATCAGAAACACCTGGGAGGTGCTTTAATTCTCTAAATCAAATTACATTTAGCTGAGGCCCCTAAAAGACTCCAACCTGCCGCCTAGCCTGCTGACCTGGCTGACGCCCCGTCCTCATTCGCCCATCACACACACAGCTGAGTCAGCTGGGAGTCCTAATCCCAGGAGCACAGCTCCCGCTCACAGTAAGCCCCCTCTAGCCAGCCCGTGGCGTTGCCAGCTGTCCCTCTGAGACCCTGCAGTCCTGATAAGGGAACAGACACAGTTCCAGGTGCTCTTTACTGTCCTCCAGCTCTGAAATTCAGCCTCTAGTTTCAAGAGTACAAGCTTTGAGGCTCAAGGAAGTCCCATTCATTTCCAGATTCTCTGATCTTGGATTCCATCTGCCCACTGATCCTTCATTCAAACCCAGAGCAGAGGTGGGGGACCCACACACAGATGGCAAGATTCCCCTGCCACTGGGACACAGAGGGAGGGAGGCGGGGNGATGGATTTCACTCTGTAGGCTTGTGGCCCTGCAGCCTTCTCCCCACATGTGGAAAGATCCTGCCGCCTATCCTGCCTGAGCCCACTCCCCTGTATCCCTCTCCCCACAGGTTCCACCCAGCCTGACCCTGAACCTGACTGACTGGTGGGCTGTCCTGGGCCCCAACCCATGGTCCAGACATGTGCAGACTCGGTGATCGGCAGTCTGTCCCCAACCCCAACCTGTGAAGTTTTTCTGTTACATGTGACAGAAAACCCCCACAAACATAATTAGTAGGGGGAGGTGACTACTGTCAGGACTCAGAGGCTTCCGCAATGCCCTCACCACTCTGCCTCGTGCTGTCTCCTGGCCACACTTACCTCTGGGTTGGTTATTCTTTCTGGCAGGTCATTTTCGAGCTAAGTACAACATTTTTTAAAGTTTAAAAGACCCATCATTTTAAAAATCAGAGCTAACTAATTTTTAGGGGAAATAACAATGATTCAGAATACTGAAGAGCTGAAATTACCCAAAGCAGCCAAATAAAAATGAACTACATGTAAAAATTCATGGACCATGGCTAAAGTCATTCTCAGAGGAAAATTCAAAGCCTTTACTATATTAATTAGAAAACAAATGAGTTTAGCTCAAGGGGCTAGAAAAAGAACAACAGTCACCTCAAGGCAACAAGAAAAAACCAAGGTAAATAGATAAGGGCAGNCAGGAATAGTAGCATCTTCAGAAGGGTCTAGAAATGACTCTCAGCTGCTCCCACTGCCACATGGGACAATAGAGTACCATTGTGTGGGGGAGGGGCGGGGGTGGGGAAAGGGTGCCCCTGCACAGAAGTGGGCCCCTTTCCCAGGAAGCCCAAGGCCCTCCCTGGATCTGTCTTTGTGCTATCCATCAGCAGTTTTAGAGGAATGTCCCTCACCTCCTCAACCCAGAACCCTGGCTGGCCCTGGAGCACGTCCCATGTGCAGTGAGGCCACATGGAGAGGTAGCAAGAGGTATACTGGACCATGGTTCGAAGCAGGGCTGCACAGTCAAGTGACTGGGGAGCTTTTTACAACGTCATGTGCTCAGGCCCCAACCACTCAGAAAACAGAGTCATGGGGGAAGGCCAGACCCCAGCATAGTGTGACCTTGGGCAAGTCTGTTAACTGGGTGGAGCCTCAGTTTTCTCACCTGTGGAATGGGAATAATAATAGCACCATCACCCCACCTCCACTATGAGATGAGATGAAAGAATCCGGTGCTTTGCGCCCTAAGAACACTTGCACAGGGCACTGAGTAAAGGAACAAGACTCCATGTGGGGTTCCTCCTGCCCCTGGAGCACCCCAGCCAACTCAGAGCTGGAAGGGTCCCCTTCTCAGTCCCTGTACCCCAATCATAGGCAGCAGGATACTGAGGGGCACCCGTGCTGAAGGCCTGACCCTATAAAGCACCAGGCACAGGTCTGGCATATGCCCCTGCCCAGTGCTGGGTCCTGGGGTCTTATCAGGAAGGTCTGAGACAGGACGTGCCCTCTGTAATGAGTTCCCTGCATGGTTCTGGAGCAGCTGGTCTACAGGGCTGGGGCTGGACTTTCAGTTCTAGCTGGTCAGACCAGTGGGCTCTTTCATCCATCCCTCCCTCTCCTGCAGCCCACCCACCGCTGGGGTCCTCCCCACCTAATTAGCAGGCAAGTCCCGTTATAGGAGAGCTGAATGGGTCCCTTCTGCTGCAGGGGCCTCCCTTACAGTGTCCCTTTGTAGACACCAGCCTCCTGACCAAGCCAAACTGGGTCCTCAGCTGTTTACTCTCAAGGCAATTCTGACTTCGTCTCCCGGCTCCCACCTTCAAAGCTGTGGTCAGGGTCATGTGGGGGCCTGCATTTTCCTTTGGAAAAGTGGCTGGCCACAGGCAGGGCCGGTGCCCCAGATGGGCCCTGGGCTGGCTGTTTGCAGGGGGTGTGTCAACCCAAACAAACATACTCTGGGGGTGAGAAGAGCAAACAGCCAGCCAGGCAACAGGGAGACCAAGTTCTGACAAATGGGGTGCGGCTCCTGCAGTCCAATGCTCCCCATACCCCTTGTAGGCTCCCCAAGGATACAAAGCTCCCCCACTTTGAGGTAGAGCTGCCTAAAGAAGGTTCCACAGAGGCAGACATTCCTCCAGACAGGGGCCAAGGCCCAGCCTCACCCCACCCCCCAGTGCAAGAGGCCCGGCTAAAGTACAAACTAGCAGGTCCTCTCTGGAGAGGGCAGCTCTCCCCGACCCAGGTGGGCTGCAGGCTGGGGGCTGGGCAGGCCAGCAGCAGGAACAGGGGAGGGGCACAGGGGCCAGGGCTGGAAGCTGCCCCCTGACCTCTGGCCTCTAGAACAGGCTGGGGACCTGCTTACCAAACCAGCCCGACCACTTTGGGGTCAGAGACCTGGGGTCACTGGTCACTGTTGTTAACTCCACAGCCCAGCCTGAGCTGTCTTGAGCACCAGGCTGCATGGCGGGGAGTGGGGAGTGTCAAGCCTCAACTCCTACCTGAGGAGTCTGAGAGGCATCTGAACTCCCTGGACTGGTCTGTGAACTACCAGCTCTGCAGGGCTGCTGTGGGGAAGAAAGACTCTATACCCGAGCGGGCCCTCAATAGAGCAGGAAGATTAGGACCCTTATCACTCAGGCTGTCCACGAAAGAACAGCCATCTGCAGAAAAGGCTTACAGGACTTCATTTGAGCCAAATTTTGAGGACATGACCGGAAGCAAAAACTCAACAGATTGAGAAAATGCGCTGGAGCATGGCAGTTTGGCAGCTTATTTTATACATTAGACTCCAAGGAGGAGACGTCAGGAGGGTGACATGAAATGCATGTGCGGTAGATGAAGGGGGTGGGAGAAAGCAAGCAGGGAAATCTTTAGGATTGGATAAAACCGAGAGGCACATACTTTTACATTGGTGGGTACAGGACAGTTAACATTTACAGCACAGAGATGGTATTTGGGGAACAAGATAACAATGAGGGCTTCTGTGGTCTCTGCTCTGGAGTGGTGGCTGTTCCTTTCAGGGGCCTGGAAACTAAAATTACTCTGACATCTCAAAGGTCTGTGATCCTTGATGCACAAAGACAACAGACAGGCTCACTTAAGGTCAGGACTGGCCTTTGTCAGGGAAGCTGCGGGCCTAGGCTGTGACTACCCGCCATGACCTGCCCTAGTTAGAAATTTTGATGTTCAGGCCATCCTATATGGTCACTAAGTTTGTAAGCCCTGCCATGGGGGCCCCTGCGCTTGTCAGATTTAGTGTGTGGCCCCTTTTTCGTTCACAGTGTTGAGACCATGGGGAGAGAGATAGGTCCTGGGCAAGTAAACCCAAGATTAGAACCCAGGTCTTGGGTAAGTGACCCCTGGTTTAGAACCCAGACCTCAGCAAGGGAACCAGGATTAGGATGTGGCCCCAGGCTGTCCAGGCCCAGTGTCCTCACGTCCCAGGAGCAGTGAGCCCTCCTCAGGAAAACACCCACTCAGAGTCCTGCCCAAGTTCCCCACCCAAACTGCTAAAGCCCCTCACTCTTGACACAGCCTTGTGGGCGATGGTCTGGTGAGGGCACCTCTCTGCACCTCCCTTCCCGGACTCCTCCTTTCCCACTGCTGCAGGCTGTAGAGCTCACCCCTTGCCCCCAGGAGGGTTGGTCCCAGGGGCATTCCCAGTGCCACCCAGACCTGCAGATCCCGCCTGTCAGAGCAGGGCCAGGGGCATCGGAGTTTATCAAGTCTCAGGCGAGCCTGGAGCCCTCCGGAGTTTTTTTGAGAATTCCCAGAGGAGAAGGTGAGAGGCAGAGTGGGAGGCTGGCAGGACCAAGCAACGCGGCCTCCACTCAGCACCCTGCTCCGTTTTCCAAATGAGGAAACTGGAACTACACAAGGATTTCAGAGCTCGTCCGAGGCCACAGAGCTGGTAACTAGCCTACTAGCCTAGAAGGGCTCAGAAGCAAGCTGGTTTTGGGCTGGGGGTCCGGGGAGTACCTGGCTCACACCTGGAGGGGACAATGATATCGCCCCTCTTCAGCTGCCCCCTCCCCTACCATCCAGGAAGACTGCCATCCAGGTGAGTCCAGGTCTGGGCGCCAAGCACTGGCCTTGCCCATGGCGCCACGCAGCCAGGAACGGACAGACCTCGCTGGTACAGGACTGGAGCTGTCTCAGTGACCCGCGGGCCAGGTCAGCAGGGCTACCGCCAGGAGAGCAACAAACCCCACAGCCTCCCCCTCACTATACAACTCCCTTCCTCCGACAACCAGACAAATATTAGTAACCCCATTCACTGTGCAGTGTCAAAAACTGAACCCTGGGAAGCCCTTCCCACAGGGTCAGAGCGCCCCCTGTCCCTCTCCTGGTGGACGCACAGGCGACCATCATTTGTCGAGTTGGTGGCAGGGTTCTTTAAAATCACCATCCTGGGCCGTGGGTGACTCTCCCAGTGCTCTGCGCAGTTAACTGAAGGGGTACAGCGGGTGGCGCCTGGGCTCTGAGAGGGTGGAAGCGATGCACAGAGACCCCCCCAACAACCAGGAGGCCGAAGCTCAGGAGAGAACCCTGAGCTGGCACCCCCACCTCAACAGCGCCTGTCTCTGCCGGAAGCGGCCGTGGGGAGATTTGTTTCTACATGTTTAAATTTCCTACAAGGCGCACATTTAACAATAATAATAATAACAATAATAAACTTTTACAAAAGTACGCTGCATTCCGCGCGCGGTCGCAAAGCTCGGGCAGGCCATCGCGGTCCCGGGACCTTCTGCACCGCCGGCTCCCCAGCCCGGCTCCGGGAAGACACCGGGATCGCCCTCCACCCGCGCGGCTCGACAGCGCTGGGACTTGGAGACCGCGGGCCTCCCCCGGCGCAGGCTCCGCCCCGGCCTCCGGAGCCCGCGGCTCCAGACGCAAAGCTTTGAGGACAGCGCCCCCTGCTGTCCAAAAGGTGCCGTGGGCCCTGCGCCCGCGAACGGCTCTGGCCAAACCCCAAGACTCGGCGCCTGGTTTTGTTGAGCTGCCCCATGCGTGTTGGATCTTGGAGATGAAGGGGCAACTTGCCACAGCGCTGTCCTCCACCAAGAGCAGAAACCTCCCTTCGCAGAAGAGACCTCTCTTTTCCGAGGAACTGACTTTGGGGGAAACTGAGTCAAAAGAGGGTCTTAAAACCCAAGACAGAGAATGGGAACCTCACAACACGCAGTGGCTGTTTTCTGGCCACCTCTATTTGAAACCTTCTGCCGGGGTCCTGGACCCTGGCTCCTCTAAGGCTGGGAGCCGCTTGGACCCGGTGATCACTGGTTGGGGCTCAGGCTCACCCGCGGCAGCCTGGGACCCCACCTCCAGAGACCAACTCAACCAGGGCCACTCTTTAAGCAAAACTGGCTTAATTCAACCTCATTTCATAAAGGACAGACAGGCAGTGACTTGCCTAAGGTCACACAGCTCCTCAGAGAAAAACTGAAGCTCTGAGAGCACAAGTGCCACCCCGACCCTCATCCCACAGTCAGAGAAACCAGGAGATTGTCACCAGCTTCTGTCGCAGCTCTGCCATCACTGGCTCTGTGCATGTGGCATGTCCCGTCACCTCTCCAAGGGGTACAGGAAATGATTGGCAATATTCTCCATGATTCTAGAATTCCTGGGGCAGATGCAGACCCTCACCCAAGTCACCCCCACAGTCCTGCGATTTCCTGTGCTATTTGCTTGTTTTTGAATGGCTCCCAGGAGTAATCACTTTCAGATCATTATTAAATGTTGGGTTGTCGGAAGAGTCATGACGCATTTTTGCAACGAAAAACATAGAAAAATACGTCATGACTTTTCCAACAACCCAATACATGGCTTGGCACTCAGGAGCCAATTAAGTGCTTTTGTAATTTGTTTTTTTGTGGTTTTTTTTAAGAAAGGAAGGTAAAAGTGATTGGAGACTGGAGGATCTTATTAGCATCCTTCACTTGCCGTCTCTGAGGCCACCAAGATCCGAAGGCACCCATGCCTTCCATGGCACATTTCTGTAGGAGCCAGAGCCATCAATAGTCCTATTGAGCAGGCTGCTTTGAGCAGGTTCTTCTGCCTTACGCCCACTTCTCCTTAGCCACCATCTGCTCTGTGCTTAAGTATTGTGATACAAATTGTAAAAGCCGTATTAGCTCAGATGTTTCATTAAAAATTTGAGGAACTGGAGCAATGCATGGGTGAGGGGGGAATCTCATCTGCCAGGTTAATTGAAAGGAAGGCTGAGGAGCTAATAAAACTCCTCTGAGCCATTACACATGCATGGAACAGTCAAGTACTGAAATATATTTTAGAGTTTTTCCTGAACAGACTAAGTTGCTTTTGTGTTTGAGTATTATTCATTTGAATGGCTCCTGCTGGTATTTTAAAGAATCCATCCCCCAAGTTACAACCAAATTGAAATCCTTTCCCACACCTGGAGCCTCTCAGCCATGCTTGAGATCAATGGAGGTGCAGTCCCCACCTGGGGCTGCCTCCTGCCTCCTCCCCCTGAGCTCCCCAAGAAGCTTTATCCAGCCTACCTGGGGTTCCGGAGCTCCACTGCTGACGATTTCAATGACCTAAGTTTCTAAGCCTTGGTTTCCTCATCTTTGAAATAGAACCTGACATTCCAGCATGCCATGTGTCATAAAATGTCTAGCCCCCGCAGAGATTTAATCCGTAAACCCCCACCCAGACCAATAAGCCATTGATATGAGCAGATCCTCCTGTAATCGCTGGCTCACACATGTAAAGCTACTAAGAGGTGACTCAGAACCTGGAGGTGGCAGGGAGCAACAAGTCACTATTACATTTAAAAGTTCATTCCTTTGACACAGCAATCCACCTCTAGGGACCTACTGCACAGAAACAAACTACTGTACAGATACAAACACAAAGTAGTCACAAGCTTTGTTTTAAAGAGTGAAAAAAAATGGAAACAATCCAAATGTGCCCTAATATGAAATTGTAATATATCCAATATGATGAAATACTAGTCATTAGAGAATGAGATGAACTTAGTTACTGATGTAGAAAAGCTCCCAAAATACTTGCTTCAGGTTAAAAAAAAAGAAAATTGCACAATACCATACATAATACTTGAATAAAAGTGGTAAATACAGTAAATCCCCTTTATGCATGGGTATTACGTTCCAGATACCCTGTGGCCTGAAACCAAGCTAGTACCGAACACCCCTATATATAGTTTTTCCTATACATACATACCTATGATAAAGTTTAATTTGTAAATTAGACCAAGTAAGAAATTAACAATAAAATAGAACAATTACAACATACTGTATAAGTTATGTGAATGTGGTCACATTTCAGGGGTCCCTTGCACAGGCTCAGTGCTCTGGCACACGTCCGAACAAGTTTTCTGTTCATGTCCCCACCCACCCACAAATTCAATGCCTTTTTCATCTTAACTAAGCACTCAGTCACACACTGTGGCAAGAGCTTGCAGTTTGAGGTTTAACAGCAAAACTACCACGAATCTTTTTCCTTCTTTACAATCTCACAGATTTGTTCTTACCATAGATCTTAGCAATCTCAACAGTCGACTTTTTCTTTCCTTATTAGGTTGAGAACTTTCACCTTTTCACTCGGGACAGCACGCAATTTAAAACCTCTGAATTCTTTATTTCTGGAATCATCCATTTAATATTTTAGGACCACAGTTGACCACGGGTTAACAAACCTCAGGTAACTGAAACTGCGGAAAGCAAAGCCACGAATAAGGGGGCCCACTATAGTAATATGTTAAGTAATCAATAATACTGTACACTGATAATAGCATACAAATCACAAAATAGACATTTTAAATATAAGCTTTATTTTAAATTTAAAGAAAAACTGAAAATAAATATTTTTTACAAATTGTATCAACACTTAAAACATAATTTGGTAATGTTAAACATTAATTCTTAATTCAAAATAATGACACTCACGGACTACATCCTGGTGTTGGCCAATATGAATTTATTTAAATCTAGTATTTTATATAAGCTTAACCATTAATCCTAACATTCAGTGATTATGATTCAACTTCATAAAGTTAAACAAGTCTTCTGTGTAAAACCCATATAACTTTTTCAAATATGAAACATTTACACCAGCAAGGAAATTATAAAATGCATATAAACTATATGGGGCTTGATCCAAAGGCGGCAGATGGATGCACTTCACCTTAGAAAGCGCGCGCGCGCACGCACGCACACACACACACACACACACACACACACACACACACACACACAATACAGATGCCATTCTATTCTTACAGTTGTTACATAGTGAATTGCATGCACGATTATGTCATTCTGTTATGTATAAACTAAAAAATACATATATTTTTTTTTAAAAGTCCTTGAAGACACAGGGGGTGGAATGTGCCTGCGTTAAGCGCAGAAACGCAGAGGCTTTTATAGGACAGCAAGGAGCTGCCTGTCTCCAGCTGGCTCCCAGGCCTGGCTGCAAATAGTCACCACTCTCAGAAAGACAAGATGGTCTTGTTAATGATTTCCACAGCCTCCAGAATCTCGTCCTCCTTGATCACAAGTGGAGGTGCAAATCTGATGATGTCGCCATGGGTTGGCTTGGCCAGAAGTCCATTATCTCGAAGTCGCAGACACACCTTCCAAGCATCACAATCTAAAGAAAAATGGTCAAACATGTACGTTGATTGAACACAAATGTTGAAACATCCCCTTGTAGTATGCCTGGCCCAGTTCAGCCTGGCAAGTAGAATTCCCACTATACCCACTCAAGCTTGCTTTGTTCTCTTCTTAAAAAGGAAGTTCCTTGTCAGCAAGTACGTACCTAGGTTCGAGTGGTATGATTAGGCATATGGCTTGTTAGTTTTTCATACATGAAAAAGCAAAAAAATTATGTGCTAAGGCTGCTGTGTTAATTACATGAAGAACTTATGCGATAAGAATTTGGGCATGACAAATAATTCACTGGCATGGAATGAATAATACTCAAATCCCAGGGAACACCACAGATGCTGAAAATGGATTTGCTTCCTGAACTTGTGGGAATAGACTCTCATCATTTGAGAGCGTGATTCTCAGCCCTGGCTGCACGCTGCATCACCCAGTGCCTGGGCTCAGCCCAGGCCCATCAAATCAGAATCTCTGAGCTGAGGCTAGGCTTGGATTAATCTTTTTAAAAGCTCTCCAGGTGATTCTAAAATGCTACGAATGTTGGAATCACTACTTTAAAAGGAAGGGTTATCACAGAAAAATCCAGCAGGGAACCCTTAGGGGTTACAAATGAGGTGCTGAAACACCAAACAATCAAGTGGCAGCTGGAGTGATTTCTGTCCTCATTGTCATCATTCATATCATTATTACTACTGCTCCTATGACCTCTACTGATAAGCCAAGGATTCAAGTGAGGGAAGAAAGGAGAACAAAGAGGAAACGTTTAAGGAAGTGCTATATAAAGACTAGCTAACAGAAAATAACTTTAAATCTCCAAGTTCTGCATAACTAACCTAGGGTGTATAACAAATGACTTAAAGGAACAGAAATAGGTTAAATTAAGTTAAATGTGCCTTCATGTAGGAATGAGCTATATTTTTAAGGCTATTAAATAAATCAGATGATACTCAGCCTAAAAGACTTGGTCAACAGGTCAATCAACAGTTTCAGGGAACCCAATGACCAGAGAAAATACGAAAGGTTTTAGCTCTTCCTATAAAAATACTATCTTGAGAAGAATGTTTTCTCTCCATACCTTTGGTTTCTCTAATAACAACAGCATTTAATAATCCTTTTCCTCTTACAGCAGTCACAATATCAGAAGGTAACTTCATGAGTTCATTTCTCAAG
>NW_017731566.1:2506864-2522507 GCF_001890085.2 Hipposideros armiger | reverse complement strand
AACCTTGTGCTGGGTGCACAGTTCTCGCACGCCCATCAGGTAGCCTGGATCCGGAACAATAACGCCCGCTTCACCCTGAATTGGTTCTACCATGAACGCAGCAACGTTTGGATCCTGCAGAGCACGCTACAAAAGAAATAGGAATATATTTTAGTAACTTCCTTTCTCACCTACTTGGAAATCTGAAATCACATACTGTACAAATTTTCCTGTTAAGAATAAGTATACAAATTAAGTTTTTGCACCAAATTATATTCCGACTTCAAAGTATAACATTTTTGACTAACATTTAATTACTAAAAGCTCCACATACTTCAGCTTTAAGCTACTCTACCCTACATTTTCTTATACCTAAATGTACTATAACTAAAAGTTAGAGAAAATGGCCTTTGTAAAAGCCATTTTAAGTGCATCTTTTTAGTTTACATGTCCTCCATTCATAATTTTTAAAAGTTAGCTGAAAACCAAGTAACTTTGTCCAGTAGAGTAATTAAACAGGTGCTATCCAAGTTACTACTTATACAGGGTACAGATCTAAAGCAGTTAGCTGGTTGTCAGGATTAGAACCCGGTTCCCCATGTTGGAAATTGACTCACCATCGCAGAAGCCAATCTGAAATCCTGGCCTAACTTCAATAAAACAGATTTTCATTCCAGTCACACACCTATTTTTAATTCACACATTCAATGCATTTAATTTCTATTAACTATGAGCTAAAAGTGTGTGATGCTAGTGCAGTACCTCCAGAGCAGGCAGATCATTATACGGAATGATTTCGAAACCGGGCAGAAATGGTCCAAAACCATCATAACTGGTTGGGTCTGTAGAACTGGAGATAGCAGATATAGTCCTACCCCAAAAGTTTCCAGCTAGAAAGGAGAAGCAAAGTGATTATTTCAAACAAACCCCCAAATTTACTAAGCACAATCCCCAAAAATACCATAGGGAATTTGACTTTTGAAAAACAAAGGGTTTGCTTTAGAGAACCTCCAGTGAGCTTCCATGTGTTAAAACAAAATCTGATATTCAACACCATGGCTCATCTGAGCATCACTATTTTAGGCACTTCTCTACCGAACTCCCGACTGGAATACAGAGCCCAAGGATAGAGAGATAATCGTCCTCTCTCTCGATAATCCCAAACCCTAACAACCGAGGTATTCCATACAGCTTTTCTAGAGACAGCGCTTTTATGTAAGTGATATGACAGACTATCCTTCACAGAGAATGTTTTCTTTTTAAAAATCCAATGTTCCAGGCTAACTATTCTACAGAATGAATTTTAAATTTCATTTGGAGGAAACATCCTCAGGCAATCCAAACACTTTCAATTCTGCCTTCCTTGGTATTCTAATCTTTTACTTGCTCAATGGCAGACATCTGCCATTGTACAAGTACATTTGTTACCCATTAATTTATTGCACTAATAAACTTCACTGAGGACCTACTGTGTCAGGCAGTGTTCCATGTGTTGGGGGTACAATGGTGACTGTGATTGGCAAGTTCCCTGCTCTCACGGAGCTTATATTCTAGCAAGGGAGCAACACCATAACAAAGCAAATGTGTGAGATCATTTCAACTGGGTGAAATTGAAGAAAGAAAAAAAAAAAAACAATGTAGAATAACAGAGAGGCTTGGGGTTTCTCCTTTTTTTTTTTTTTTTAATGTCTTCCCCAGCACGGACTCAATTAACCCAATACTGAATTACTATATGTTGGCTTCACAGCATCTCTAAACACTACTCTTGGAAAGCCTCGCTCACCTACGAGTAATCTCCACCTCACTGTCCACAAGTGGCAGCGTATTGACCAGGACCAGGCTTGTTTAAGAGAAAATGCACCAATGATACCATGAGCCTATTTGCTCTCATCCATCCTGCTTCAGAAGTCTCATCCTCCATCCACCCTGTAGTATAAAGGACGTACAGCTGGGAACAACCCCAGGCTTACCAGCTTCTTTCAATGCTCAGGTGAAGACACCTGTGCACCCTTTGCTACTATCAAAGAGACCAGATACAGTCTACAAGAATAAAAATCACCAGAAATGCCACTTTTGTTTGGAAGAGACAGCTATGTTGTCCTACAACTAAGGCACAAGATTCCAAAGTGGCAGGTCATAGAACTGTGCAAAGATTTCTCCTTCTTTGGGAATAGTAATCTGTCCTCCCACCACCAAATACCAAGTATGGCCGGCCATCAAGTTGAAGTCCTGGATTCTATTATGTTATGGGGTCTGTAATTTAGCTGCACTTGTTCACAAGGCAGGATACTTCATGATTTTAACTATCATAAGAGTGAATTTTGACCATGTGCAGTGACAAGTTTATCCAAGCTCTGGTTTTAATTTTTAAAAACAAAGTATCCATACTTGGTTTTTAAAAATTAAAACCAAAGCTTAAAAAAATAAAAAATCAGAACCTATCAATTGAACATCATTATGAAGATCCCAAAAGTCAGATTATATCATCTGAATTAACTGTTGGTCTCCCCAATCAGTATTCACATCATTCCTCTCAATCATTCCCAGAAATATATCTAGGGCGACCCCAGCCCTCCTCTTCCAACAACTTCTAAGAACTTAATACAATACATCAAATATTAAGATTCAAATTTCACATCATACCTAGGACATGGCCACATTGTAGCATAACCCAACCTCACAAAAATGCTCTCTACCAGTAAGAACACCTAATTAACCAGAAAACTGCTACAAAAAAAATCAGATAAGCAGATTAGAAATAAATCATACAGTCACTCATTTTGAGAGAGGAATAGGGAGTTATTTAGAAGAGAAAACCCTATATATGAACAAATATTTGGAAATAAACAAAGAAAAGGAAATCTCTGAATTTTTATGAAAATAATGTATCACGAATGAAGTAAACACATTAGAAATATTTCATCAGTAAATTACAGCAGTAAATGGTAATTGTATGTTTAAATCACAGAGATTAACGTTGAATGTCACATACCTGCAAAAACAATCTTTGCTTTGTATTTCGGAATACCCTTAACAGTATATCCCCATTTACGAGCAAGTTTGCAAGCCGTCTCTCCAGCCTCCACTCCTATCAAGAGAAAAAATTTCTCAGTTTTAAAAGATGTTTTAAATTACCAGAAAATAATAAAACTATTTTCTTGGCTATTAAAATAAAGAAAGGAAATATTTTACCTGTATTCATAGGAAGAACTTTGTGGTAGTTGAAAAGTTTAGTAATATACTCTTCATATTCACCGAGTACATTATTGTAGAAAGCCCTAGATGTTAAGGTCAGCTTTTCTGCTTGACTTTTCAGGGCATTCACAATCTTTGGATGACAATGCCCCTGGTTGACAGCACTGTAAGCACTCAGGAAGTCAAAATATTTTCTCCCTTCTACATCCCATACGTAAATACCTAAAATATATAAGGAAAATAATTCTAGAAAAATCACAAAATTACATAAAGTTCAAAAATTAAGACTGATAACAGGTCCTCTGAATATCTACATATGAACCTCTGTTTAAAATGTAATTGTGGTTAAGGCATGCTTTAGTTCAAGCATAATTAACCCTGGTTTTATAAGGAATTACATTTTATCTGTCCAGCTTCAAATACTTAACAAGAACAGCGTAACATAAAAAGATTTTTATAAACTCTAGAGTGAAATCTTTACTCCTTAAAACTGGAGTTTGGGGGCCAGCCGAGTGGCACGTTAGTTAAGAGTTGGCTTGGGACACCAGCTCTGCGCAGCAGGGCCCCGGTTCAGATCCCACATGCGGGCCAGTGATGCTGTGCCCTCTACAGCTAAGATGGTGAACAACAGCTCGACCTGGAGGTGGGCTGCCATGAGTCACCGGCGACGGCGTAGGCTGCAGTGGAGCTGCAGTGGGCTGCCCCATAAGCTACCATGAGTGGCTGGCATGAGCTGCCGTAAGCTACCATAAGTGGCCATCCAGGGGCCCGCGACCGATCTGCCTCTCCCGGGAAGAGCGCAACGATAATACCAACATGGGCCAGTGAAGCAACGTCCTCCACAATTAGGCTGAAGAACAAAAAGACAGCAACTTGTCTGTTCCCCTTCCCCCAATTCCCCAATGTGGTTCCCCTCCCCCAATTCCCCAATAAAATCTTTAAAAAAAAACACTGGGGTTTGGAATTTAAAGTTAGAATTTAAAAGGCAGAAGTTATACATAACATAAAAATCATGATTAGTTTACTATAACAATCAAGATAATGAGGAAAAAAATATTTCCAAATCATATATCTATCCTATAAGGATCTAGTATCCAGTCCTCTTACAACTCAACAACAAAGATACATAATCCAATTAAAAAATGGGCAAAAAACTAAAATGGACATTTCTCCAAAGAATAAATGATATATACAAAGATATACAAATGACAAACAAGCACATGTAAAGATGCTCAATATCTCAAGTCATTAGAGAAATACAAACCAAAACCACAGTAATAGATAACATTTCACACTCACTAAGGTTATAATCTAAATTTTAAAAAATGGAAAACAAGTGTTGGCAAGGATGTGGAGAAATTGTAACTCTTATATATTGCTAGTGGGAATGTAAAGTGATGCAGCAGCTATGAAAATAGTTTGGCAGCTCTTCAATAAGTTAAAATTAAATTATCGTAAGACCCAGCAATCCCACTCCTAGGTAAATACCCCAAAAAAGTGGAAGACAGGTATTCAAATAAAAATGTGTACACGAATGCTCATAGCAGCACAATTCACAATAGTCAAGTGGAGGAAACAACCCAAGTATCCATCAACTGATGAATGGATAAACAAAACACGGCCTATCCATACAACGAAATTATTATTCAACCATCAAAAGCAATGAAGTACACTACAACACAGATGAACTTGACACATAATGCTAAGTGGAAGAAGCCAGATACAAAAGCCACATACTGTCTGAGTCCATTTATATGAAATACCCAAAATAGGCAAATCCATAGACAGAGAACAGATTAGTGGCTGCCAGGTTGAGGAGGGACTGGGGAATGACTGTTTAATGGGTATGGGGTTCCCAAGTTCTGGAACTAGTTAGAGGTGATAGCTGTACAAGGTTTAAGTGTACTTAATGCCATTGAACTGAATAGTTAAAATGGTAAATTTCAAGTTATGTACACTTTACAAATTTTTTTAAGTTGACTATACATATTAAAATGTACTGAGGGGCTTAACACCTAACTTGACCACATACTTAATATATTATGTTAGGCGCTTCTCATCAAAACACCCCAAAATGAGTGTCACCATCCCTGCAGTACAGAGATAAGGTAATGCCAGCTGTTAGACAGGAATACGTTAGAGAAACGTGTCTTCAGGCAATTCTGTTGCTGTGGGAACCTCAGAGAGCACTTACACAAACCTAGACGGTGCACAGCCTATTACACACCTAGGCTGTATGGGACAGCCTGTTGCTCCACAGAGGAGGAAAAATAATTTTCCCTCTACCCTCTGGGTTCTTGGCTGAGATACCACTGTAATAAATGACAGATAAGCAGGAGAAAAATAAACAAAGGTTTAATGACATGTATACCTTCTGTATACATGGGAGAGACCAGGAACACTGAGTCACTCACCCATCAGCTGAAGATAGATGGGGGTGGGGGTGGGGGAGTCATCAAGGGGGAAAGCAGTCACCAAGGGTAAGGTTGTCATGCAGATTTCTACTCAGGTAAGTTTCTAGAGGTAAGGTCATCTCCCCTTTCCGGGAACAGTGAAGGAAACACCCTCACAAATGGGAATTTTCCCTCACAAATGTAAATATCCTTTACAAAGCGTAGCTTCTACTTGGTCTTCAGAGCTTCTGCCATGTCGGCCTTCCTTAAACTTAACCAGCCTAAACCAATCCTTATGCCAAAGAGACATATTTTGGGGTGACAAATTCTGTTCCCCTACAGCTCTAAGCTACAAACCTGTGCAGCATGTCACTGTACTGATACTGAAACCGGAGGCCAACGAGTCCGGGGCTCGCTCTGCCTGCGCCGCTCAGCCAATAGACCGACACAGGAGTTGGGTCACAGAATAAGTGTTTATTATCAGAGCACCTGCGGTCTGAGAAGGCAGCGGGTTAACACCTCCCAAAACTGCCTTACCATTCTCAGACCAGCCTGAGGTTTTTCAGGGAAAATCTGGGCATTCTTCCAGAGGCCACCCAGGAACAATGATGGGATCAGCCTGGTGCCATTGAGATTAGGACTAATAAATACCCTTAGGCTTATTGATCACAAATTTCAGGGTAATTTTCTAAAACAGGGAACTGGGTGGGACAGGGGACATTCTGAGCTCAAGCAGCTAGGGGATGATCTATTGTTAAATTTTAGGTAGGTCAAGGAAAGGTGGGGCCAGGGACGTGGGGAGGCCTTTACTATGGGGTGCCAACCAGGCCGTTTCAATACTGTGGCAATTATGACCCAATGGTATTTGTGTAATGCACTGAGTTATGGCTGCTACCACTAAGTGACAAGTGATGGGAATTTTTCAGCTCCATTATAATCTTATGGGGACTGTATTAACAGAAACATCAGGGGGCATGACTGGAGAAGCGGGATTAGCCACACCAGCCCCAGCTGGCATGCACAGAACCCAGACCTGAATCCAGTCAGATTCCAGAGTCTATACTCAGCTACTGTAAGTGAATATTTTTGCAAACCAAACTGGTTCCAAACTCATGGGGACAGAAAAGGAGCCACATGTTAAACCTGACAAGTTCAGGAGACTGAAAATAACCACACAGGATGGCGTGTAACATAAAAATTCCTAACTAAGGTGGGCCATGGCTGGAAGTCACATCCTTGGCCTGTAACTTCCTTGACAAAGGTCAATCTTTGCCTTAAGTGAGCCTATCTGCTGTCTTTTAGCATCTAAGATAACATACCCTTGGTCAGAGTAATCCCTTTCCAGACCTCCCACCGGCCAGCCCAGGGGACACAACCCACCCCACCCAAGCAGGAAACTACAAAATCCCTCATTGTTATCTTGTTCCCCAAATACCATCATCTCTTGTGCTGTAAAATGCTATTAACTATCATGTACCCACCATTGTAAAAAAAGTATGTCTCTCCACTTTACTTTTATCCAATCCCAACAATTTCCCCACTTTGCTCTCTCCCACCTCCTTATCTACAACCAATGGATTTCATGCAACCCTCCTTTGATTCTAAGGTATAAAATAAGTTGCAAAACAGCCATTTTCCGGAGCATTTTCTCAATCCGTTGAAACTTTGCTTTCCAACAATTGTTGTCAGTTTGGCTTAAATAAACTCCTATAAACTTTCTCTTACGTTGGATGTTTTTTGTCAACACTCATATAAATCTAACATTTTCATGTGTTCAAATATATATATTACAGTACTGGTCCCAAAAGAAATACAGGCAAAAATGTTTAATACTCTTATACATCATCTTCTGGCCCAAAGCAAAGTAATAAACTTTGGTTATTTTATTTATTTATATTAGGATTAGGCTGTTAAATGTGGATTAAATCACTATTTGGCAACTATTAGTAATTATTTATTTAGGCAAGAATCATTAATGGATGCTAAAGTTGTGAGAAAAAGTTTGCAGTCTGAAACCATGTACCCTCAAGATATTCAAAAGGGAAGAACAGAAACTTTGCAGTGGAGCAGTCTGGCAGACACTATCTTACCAGCCAACCCCAAATTGAGGTTCATTCTTTAATATTATTGAACTGTACTCTTTAAAATATCAAGGTCAAGAAGACAAAGGACGAAAAATTGTTCTGGATTAAAGGAAACTAAACAGACCTAAAAACTGAAGGTAACCATGATCTGAGATTTTTTTTTTTTAAGATTTTTATTGGGCAATTGGGGGGATGGGAACAGTGCTGGGGAATTGGGGGAAGGGGAACAGACAAGTTGCTGTCGTTTTGTTCTTCAGTCTAGTTGTGGAGGACGTTGCTTCACTGGCCCAAGTTGGCACCATCATTGCGCTCTTCCCGGGCGAGGCAGATCAGTCGCCGGCTTCTGGACGGCCGCTCACGGCGGCTGCTGGCTGCTCACGCTGGCTGCTGGCCACTCACGCTGGCTGCTGGCTACACACGGTAGCCCATGGCAACCCACTGCAGCAGGGGCTGCAGCCTACACCGTTGCCGGCGACTCACGGCCGCCCAGCTCCAGGTTGAGCTGTTGCTCAGCATCTTAGCTGTGGAGGGCAGTGTCACTGGCCCTCATATGTGGGATCCGAACCGGGGACCTCTGGCATCCCAAGCCAGTTCTTAACCACTGCGCCACTCGGCCGGCCCCTGAGATTTTCTTTTGCTATACATAACAACCAATGAAATCTGGAAATTAGATAATGGTGCTGTATTCATTTCCTGATTTTGACAATTCACTGTCGTTACATAAGAGAAAGTCCTTGTGTTTCAGGGAAGACACACTCAGAATTTAGGGGTTAACGGGGATCATGTCTGCAACTTCCTCTCAAACACTTTAGGAAAAAATATATTGCGTGTATGTGTGAGTATGTGACTGTGTGAATATGTGAGAGTGTGTGAGTGTGAGAGTGTATGTGTGTGGGGGCTGGGGGGGGCAAAAGAAAATACTGTATTTGCCATGTATAATGCACACTTTTTTGCCCAAATTTGTGAGGGGAAAATAAGGATGCGCATTATACATGGCAAAATACAGTAACGCAAATGTGATGAAACATTAACACTCAGGAAATCTGGGTGAAGAATAAAAAAAATTCTTCATACTATTGTTGCAACTTTTCTTTCTTTAAGTCTAAAATTACGCCAAAATAAAAGTTAAAGGAGGGCCAGCTGAGTGGCGTGATGGTTAAGAACTGGCCTGGGACGCCAGAGGGCCCTAGTTCGGATCCCACATATGAGGGCCAGTGACACTGCCTTCCACAGCTAAGATGCTGAACAACAGCTCAACCTGGAGCTGGGCTGCCATGAGTCGCCGGCGATGGCATAGACTGCAGCCCCTGTGGCAGTGGGTTGCCATGGGCTACCATGTGTGGCCAGCAGCCAGCGTGAGTGGCCAGCAGCCACCATGAGCGGCCGTCCAGAAGCCGGCGACTGATCTGCCTCGCCCAGGAAGAGCGCAATGATGGTGCCAACTTGGGCCAGTGAAGCAGCGTCCTCCACAACTAGACTGAAGAACAAAACGACAGCAACTTGTCTGTTCCCCTTCCCCCAATTCCCCAGCGCTGTTCCAATTCCCCAATAAAAAAAATTAAAAAATTAAAAAGAAGTTAAAGGGGAAAAAAATGAGCAGTATTCTAGCACTTTACTTAGGTATCTTACATTCCCTCCTGGCAAGGTCCATCGTGACAAAGATGAACAAGTTCATCTTTATATTCCCCACAGCACCTAACACAGCAAGCACTTAGGACACTCAATAAATGTTGAATTAAACAGATCTGCAACACAGAAATTAAGTGCAACTGGAAAGATGTATACTGAGAAATTATAAAAGCAATTTTTACAAAAGGCTTCAAGCAATAAAGTGGGAGAAATTGGACTGATTCCAACTGTACCTTTTCCTCGCTCCAGGGCTACAGGTAAAGGATAGTAGTTGTGTGCCCCATACTTAGATTCCCGTTCAAAAATGTAATCAGAGGATAGAGGGCCTTGGACTGTTTTTTTAGTCGCAACAGATGTAGCAGAAGCCACTGAAGAGTGAACTCCTCGGCGAAGCACAGCAACAGTCTGGAAGTGCGCTAGTTTGGAAAACATCGTGTTCTTCAAGCAGGAATATCACCGACCTGGCCAAAGAAAAGAGAAGGCATCAAGAGTAACAATCTTCTGAGTCGATGTGTGTTGACTCATTAAATATTGTTCAGCATTTGCCACAGTCCACCAAAAACAATCAAGAAAATGAGAGAGAACTAAGACCCTTGGGAAGCTTGAAGGTGAACCAGGGGAACAAATAAATATATAAATATTTGCAGTAAAACCTGACAAGCGCTGAAGTGGGAGGGGCACATAGTGCTGCGGGCTAGAAGTCCAAGAGAATATGAAAAAAAAAAAGAGAAAAACAATGGATGAGGTCAGGAACTTTTACTTCTCACTTAACAGCCTTCAGTACCACTTGACAGTTTTATAACACACACACACACACACACACACACACACACACACACACACACTTTGTTTTAAGTCCTCAGTGCTGAGAGCACCAGAAGGACAAGGAACTCACTCAAGGACAAGGGGAGTCAGGCAAGGCTGAACCGCAGGTATTTATGTAGGGACGGAATCACCCAGCATACCACAAGCTGCCAAATAAGCAAAACTTAATACTTGGACCTTGGCGGGCTCCACTTTACTTGGCATACCCAGTAAATCCAATACGTTCAGGAATTAGCAAGTACTAAACAAAATCCAGCACTCAATTTGCCAAGATTCACCAACTACCCTTTCTTCCCACGGTTTGGGTTAGAATACAGATTTTTAACCGGAGATCCAGGGATGGTCTTCAGGGTCCAATTAACTCCTGAAATAATGCAGAGTTGTATGCTAAGTGCATTCTTTAAGAAGATCCCTAGCTTTCACCAGATCTTATCTCAGAGAGGTGTGTATTAACAAAAAAGTTATATAAGAAATAAACTGGAGGGCCGGCCGAGTGGCGTGATGGTTAAGAACTGGCTTGGGACACCAGAGGGCCCCGGTTCGGATCCCACATATGAGGGCCGGTGACACTGCCCTCTGCAGCTAAGATGCTGAACAACAGCTCAACCTGGAGCTGGGCTGCCGTGAGTCGCCAGCAGCTGCAGTGAGTGGCCATCCAGAGGCTGGCGACTGATCTGCCTCGCCCGGGAAGAGCGCAGTGATGGTGCCAACTTGGGCCAGTGGGGCGGCGTCCTCCACAACTAGACTGAAGAACAAAACGACAACGACTTGTCTGTTCCCCTTCCCCCAACCCCCCAGCGCTGTTCCCATCCCCCAAATTCCCCAATAAAAATCTTTAAAAAAAAAAAAAAAGGAAATAAACTGGAGATAGCTGCTAACAAAAATGCAAAAATGTCTAGCTGTACTAGACAGAACTTCTCCAAATACCACTGCTAAGTCTAAAACATTGATTTTAACTTTACTTCTTGGGCTCTTTATGTTCTACTCAGTAAGAATTAATACTTTATTTGACCAACAAAAAAATTAAACACATTAACTTTTGCCTTCATCAAATAAGTAATAAAATACAACAGTCCTTAGTGGTACTCTAAACTACAACACTTTCTGAACAAACAACAGTCATAATAAAGGCCTTAGAAGTGTTTGTATTCCTAGACCAGTAATTTCACTCACAAGATTCTATCGTAAAGAAATGCTCAGAAATGTGAACGTTCATACATAAGATGTTGAATATGAGAATGGTTCCACGTAATCATGTACATGACATGTTACCATTTAAAGTAATTACAGTTTTTAATGACATGAAGAGACGTTTTAAGTGCAGAAAATAAGATCATATATACAGAGTACTTAACTGCAAAATATATAAGGGAAAAACAACACTGAAAAGGCACAAAAAAGTTCACTGTGGTTATCTTTCCACTATTCTGTATTTTCCACATTTTCTCATGATCATGAATTACATGTACAATCAGAAAAGTTATTAAAAATGAAACTGAATGTCTGTCTAGATTCTCCTTAGACAAATAGAAAGCTTAGACAACATACAAAACAAAACTAGAAGGAAAAAAAAGGGTTTTAAGACGCTTTGAGAAAATGAATTGTGGTTTAAAAAATGGTAGAAGTCAATATCCCTAGAAAGTGCAGTTCATTTCTTTCTGGGGGACAGTCAAATTGTAAAATAAAAACTATCCTCTAAGATTATCTTGCTATCAAGATCTACAGCTCTGTGACTTCACTAGAACCGGGCAGAGAGGTACTAAAAAAAAAAAAAACAACAACAAAAAACAAAAAGGAGGTTTAAAAATAACAAGCATCTTTTAAGTTAATTAACAGGCTGATACAATATTGCAAGTGAAAGGGTTTGAAATTATCTAAATTCAACATTCTCATTTTATACAAGTTAAATTTGTTCAGCTAACTCACAACAGAAATAGGAGAAAGTATCCATTTTTCCACCAAGTTCAGGCAGTCTTATTAAAGAGAAACCACAACTTATTGACAAAACAATAACATTCAAAACTTTACTAACAATCATCCTTAAGGTTTTTAAAGATCAACTCTGGGTATTTAATTCAACTGGGGAAAGTCCTGCTGTTGGATGCAAGATGATGTGCCAGAATCCTGTAAGCACATTTACGTTACAGAACCTCTGTGTTCAAGTTACTGTGCTTGGCACTGCACGAGAAACATCAGAACAGAATAAAGATGGGCTTAAAAATAGCCAACACCAGTAACTTTCCCTTCCAAAAAGGCCTGAAAAACTAGGAGAGGCGAGTGGAAAGTCCAAAGTCTAGAGACCAGGAATTAAATTCTAGCCAGGGCTCTTAGGAGTCTTTGGGTGATCTTTTTGAGCTTCAATTTCCCCATTTGTAAATGAGGTTGAAGTCATTCAAGGTCATTACTGAGGATTAAATGAGATTATGTTAAAGCGCCCAAACCTAGCACGAACGGCCACTCAATTAGTTCCCTTCCTCCTTTAAATTCATAATGGATTTAGCCTATTTCAACAGAGCCACAGTTTCTTTTTTAAACTGGAGTTTAAAATATAAAAATCAACACAGTGCTATGGTTTCTTTTTTAAACTGGAGTTTTGCTTTTTTAAAAAAATAGTAAAATTTTTCTACTGATTAAAAAAATTAGAAACAGACAAGAAAATTACCAGCAATTCCATACTTGATGGAGATAATCATCACCGTTTTTTTCTATGCATGAAGGCTATACACAGTAGCTTTCTTTCACCATCCCCCACAGAATTTACCACGTAAGACCCTCCTGAAGACTCCCAGGAACCTTGCAGACTTGTCACAGGTCCTAACACTCCAGGACACTTGTCTTCATGCCTGTCCCCCTACTAAAATCCTACTAGGCTCCTTCAAGGACAGTAACCATGTCTTAAAATTCACTTTGCATCCCCAGAACTTAGCCCAGGTTTGGGCACTCGGTTGGTATTCCTTGTCTGTCAAATGAATGAGGTCGTTCCCAAGTTCACTGATACTTAGGACTCCTTGAAGGAGCCAAGGCAGCAAGAAGGAGTGAAAAGACCACACGACAGACAAATCACATATCCCTAATGGAGTTGGGTCTAGCTCGAAAGGAGGCTAGCATTCTCTGACACATCCCCAGAAGTAACTAATCTTTCTATCAATAGTTCACCTGATTAGATTTAAAGGCCTTCAAAAGTCAAAATCTCTTGTACCAGTGTGACCATTCCAGGCTGCTGCCATGCATTTTAACCAAGGCCCACACTCAGGCCCTGGAGAAGAGAACAAACTGCTATCGACAGCAAACGTTTTAACATCAAATGTTTTCAGTAACCCACATAATTAACAAGCTATTACTCCCTCCTATCTGATTCAACCTATTTCCATTAGAATATACCCAAAATAGAATTTCCATAAAAGAATACATTCTGAAGAGTTAATTCAGTGTACACTATGAAATACTATTTTTTTAAATCACTCAAAGAAAAACCAGTGCAAATTCATCAAAAAGCCACTTAAAATATCCCACTGGAGTCCATTTGGTTTTACTATGTTTGTCAAATATTTACTTTTCTTGAGGTAACCATTCACAAATACAGTCCTTTTGTAAAAGTTCTGCCAACAAAAGTGTTTTGTGGTTTGTTTGGTTTTTTACATAACCTGGCTAAAATTCAACTCAGGTGCGTCACTGTTCAACAGTACTACTAAGCAGTACTACTGAAAAGGGACTGGCTGGGCTAGACCACACCCTCCGCACACCTCCAAAAATTGGCCCATTCATCGTTTTCTTTTTTTAAATGTACAGGATATAGTCCATCCTCAAAAACTCAGTCAAGGGCATAAAATGTGCACGTAAGTAACTGTAATACAGGCAGAGTATGTGGGGACTACAAATAAGGCAGCCTCTTTGAAGGGGGAAAAAAATGCCTTTTTAAGAATTTTATCCATTTAAAGTTGACTGGGCTTTTTGGGGGGAGGGGGCGCACAATTAATCTTGAACACCATGAAAAATTATAAACCCAAAATAACAAGCTTTTTACTGAAGCCTTGTTTTTATCGAAAGCGTCTCTTTTTCATACTTGGATCTTTTTGATAGTCAGGAACTAGAGTCTCTGAAGGTGGAGCCAGGAGAGCCTCGTGAAAGGAGTCTTTCTTGTCTTTCAAACATGTATTTCAAGTGGATCAGGCATTCGGCTCGCATACCTGAAGAACCGTCCCAAGTTCAAACGGGGAGAACCACAGGGGCTCTCTTACAAGCCGGAAGACTTAGAATTGAGAAACTGAAGATTCCTTCCCCACCCCCCGGAACCCTCCCCCCAACAAACAAAAAAACAAAAAAAAAAACGGGTGATGAGTAATTTCTTAAAGTAAAGCCACTTCATCCCCAAAGTCACTCATCCCCCCCCTTAGTTTATCACCTTGACCGATCAGATAGTTAAAACTGCACACCAAGAATGTAAGAGGGACATCGCGAGGGACAAAGGGACAAAGGGAGGGCACCCCAGAATTCCCCCAGGGTGCGTGGCGCTCAGCACCGCTGGCCAAGAGCCGGAAGGACGATGCCTTCAGGCGCAAGCCCTGTGGGCCCCCGTCCCTCGCACCCCCTCATGAACGCGCGTGTCGCCGTAAGGCGAGGCTCCGTTTCCGTAACGTGTTACTCGGAGCAAGGCTAGAGGACGAAGGGGAAGGCTGGGCTCCGGGGCCCGGGGGCTGCCCGGGAGGCTCGACCCCTCCTCAGCGGCCTCCATCGGGGCCCCGCCCGTAACGAAAGCCCCGATTATGGAGCCGTCCCGCCGTACCCAGAATGCACCCTCTACTGGCCGACCCCGGGAGCCCGTGGCGCCCGGAGCCCCCGCTCCACGCGCCGGCGCCCAGACACCCCCTTCCCGGAAGCCCTGAGGCGCACGGGAGGCGCGGAGCCAGGGCGCAGAGACCGCGAGGCGCTCGGGCCCGGAGACCAGGAGGGAGGCGGGCGAGGGGCGCGGCCGGCCCCACCCGCCCTGGAAGGCGAAGGTGCCACATCCGCAGCCCCTCTGCCTCCCGCCGTCCCGGCCGGGATGCGCGCGCCTCTGCCCGCGGCTCCCAGGCCCAGCGACACCCGCCGCAGAGGCCCAGCGCGCCTCCTCAGCCCGCTCCCCCGGAGCCCCGGCCCAGGGCCACCCGCGCCCGTTCGCTCCGCACGCCGCCGGGTGGTGCGCCAGGGCCGCCGCCCGAGCCCCGGCCCCGCAGAGCCGGCGCGGATACCTGTCTGCGCCTCAAGGGTCGGCCCGGGACACGCGGCGTCGACTGCGCTGGAGCCGAGACCGCGACGCGTCACGAGCTTAAGATGCGGCTTCCGCCCCGCCCCCCTGGACGCCCTCGCCGCCCATTGGCTGACGCCGAGAGCTCATCTCCAATCGCCGTAGGCCCACCTCCGCCCGCCCTCCCAGCAGCCGCGGGTCCAGGACCCCGCCTGGCACCACCGGTTGGAGCTGCGCTCGCCCCTCCTGTGCCGGGCTGCTCGGGCCGCTGCCTGCTCCCTGCGCTTGGGCGCCCACCTGGCCCTGCCTTTCCT